>NC_141920.1:30408227-30559742 GCF_057802395.1 Ceratotherium simum simum | reverse complement strand
CAGCCATTCAGACACCCCCTGTGGAAGCATCTTGGAGCAGAGACAAGCCATCCTCATGGTGCTCTGCTCAAGTCCCTGATCTGCAAAATTATAAGCATAATAAATGGTTGCTTTACACCACTGAGTTTTGGGGTGGTTTGTTATGCAGAAATACAGAATTAAAACAAGAGATGACTTGGCAAAAAATCATAGGGCATGGCCCTGGTGTTGGCCTGGGGATCCACGAGGGAGTGTGTACGCAGGAATGGTGGGGCTCCTCACCATGGCGCTGACGGCCCTGGTGACATAGACGGGGTCGTGGCGGCGGGACATGTCGGTGGCTGGGTCATCTTGGTGACTGGGGCTTCGGTCCAGGATGGAGAGGCAGATGTTCAGGATGTCCTCCTCAAACTGTCCCCAGAGAGGCTGTACTTAGAGGCCAGAGTGTCACCCATATTCCAGACCGTCCCACCACCCTCACCCCGTCAGTCCCTTGTGTCATGCAGGGGAGTTTGCCTACACCTGCCCCCCAACTCCCAGGGACACCACAGAGCATCCCCAAGTCTCAGAAACCCTTCCTCAAGAGTCACCCAGGAACCAGAAGCTCATCCTTAATCACATCCCTCCCCTGTTCACTAGTCCCCCATGGCTCCGCACTACCCACAGTAGAGATTGTGGAAAACCAGAGCCACATCCACCCCATGGTATACTCGTTTGGTTTACATGATTTTTTTCAAATACATTCAAATTAGTTGACAACACTTAAAAACTAGGGGAGTTTTACATACAAATTAAGATATTTGGAAGGTCTGGGAGCCACATGGCAACAAGAGGTGGGTGCTGAGAAGCGGTTACCTCTTAGATGGGCCCTAAATCCTCCAGTGTGTCATCCCTGCACAGCCCCTGAGCCACAAATGCTTCTCACCCCCAGCTCCTCAGCCTGACAGTCAAGGTCCTTAACCCACCTGGCAGACCTTCTTCTGGCTGCGCCCCTGTGGCCCAGGCAGACAGAACTCCTCTAGCAGAACCTCAGCTACTCCCTGACTGCCTGCCTCCACACTGCTCTGTCTGCACTTCCTGCTGCCTGTCCAGATCCTGCCCAACTCTGGACACCCAGCCCCAATATCATGAAGCCCCCGCAATCCCGGAGGTGGGGTTTCCTTTCACTCTCTTCTGAGCTCCCTCTGCTGCCGCCTCTACCACTCTGACTTTCCTCCTCCCATCGCACCTGTACTGTGACTATGTATCTAAGCCAGTGGCTCTCACGGTGTGGTCTGTGGACCAGCAGCATCAGCGTCACCTGGGGGCTTGTCAGAAATGCAGATTCTCAGGCGCCACCCCAGACCCACTGAATCAGCCACTCTGGGGGTGGGGCCCAGCTATCTGTGTTTTTACGAGCTTTCCATGGGATTCCGGTTCACACTCAAGACTGAGAACCCCTGATCTAAGCTATTTACCCTTTCACGACAGAACCCACCTGCTCTGTTTCCAAACTATATCTAAAGCACCTCCCTCCCATGGACCTAGCACAGGCCCTGGCACGACTAACAGGAGGTGAGTGAATGAATGGGTCTGCTCTAAGAGTCAGCCCAGCCAGTCCCTCCTGGGAAGAAGCGAGCAGATGGAAGGGCTCCCGAGCTGACTTTTCCCATGCCCCAGCCCGCGTCCCCCTTCTGGCCTGTGCCTCTGGAGACCTGCCCGAAGTTCCAGCCTTGGGCTTGGATGTGCTTCTCCACGCCTCGGAAGATGATCCCACTGTCGCTGAGCACGTACTCCTGTCTCTCCTCCTCCAAGGCCAGAAACACGTCGTCCTCTGAAAAGTAGTTGTCAGGCCCAGTGTGGGCTGGGGCTCTGGCCTTGCCGGCCTGGGGAAGGGGCTGCATCAGGGATCAGCTGCAGGATGGTGCCTGGAGTCTGCCAAGGGCAGGAGGGGGCAAGAGGGGCTTGCTGGGCTCCCAGGCTGCCTCCTGGCCAAGCCCCATTCCTCCTGGTGGTCTTTCCCCAGACAGGGACCGACCCCAAGCCCAAGACTGAGGGATTTTAGGTGTCCTGACACTAGGGGTAACTCTACTTGATGCCAACAGCAGCCTCATATTTCTTAAATATTAATAAGAATACCAACCCAGGCTACTGCTCACTTCCTTACCCCTTAATAAGAGTACTGACCCTAGGACCCCTTGAGATGTGCCTTGTACATTACAAGCATAAGTGCTATGAATTCTCGCCATAACCCTAAGAGGTAGGCACATTATTATCCCCACATTACAGACAAGAGAACGGACTGATAGAGGGAAGCAACTTAGCAGAGCTGAGACTTAACCAAGGCTGTCTGATGGCTAAAGCCCGGCTCTTAGCCACTCCTGGGCCTCTCCTGCCGTCAGGCTCCATCCCTGCCCCCTGGCCTCCGCACACCAGAACCCACTGATTCCTGCCTCTCTGTCACAGGCTCCTTTGTAGCACCTGCTACCAGGCTCCTCAGCTCAGTGCCCACCTCCGCCTAGGCCCGGCTCTCGCCAAGCTCTTGGCATTCACCTCCCTGTCCCTTAACCTGCCTCCCAGGCTCCATCTAAGGGCAGGCCCTCCTGTAGGACTGCTTTTGGGAAAACCTCTGCCTTGGACTTGGCAGCTCCTACCTGGGCACCATGGGTTGAACAGGAGAACGAACTTGCCCAGCTTCCAGTCACTGCGTTTGTGGCGAGAGGAAACCCTGGCGCTCAGTAGGTAGCGGCCAATGACGGCACTGGGCGGGCTGGCGAGGCTGGTGGTCAGGGTGTTCTCCATCTGAGCCTCCTTCACTGCTGACCAGGCATTGCCTACCTCCAGCTCCGACGTCGATGTCTGGAACACAGCTTTGGTGCGGAGGGCCTCAGAAGGCTGGGGTCCTGGAGGACGGGAGAGGGAATCAGGAGACCTAGCCGCCCTAGGAAACCTAAGCGTACAGAAGTGAAAAAGCTACAGGCCTGGAAGGCCAGCCTTCACCCCCTGAAGGGGGGTGACTCCCACTCACTCTGGATCATGGAGAAAGTGACAGGACCCTTTGAAACCATAAGTCTGCCTTATGTATGGCCAGGAAAGAAAAGCCTGGGGTCCAAAAGTGCCTAATGAATTTCCATACTCTTCCAGAGCCATAGATTCCTCGGTATGCTTAGCATTCCAGAATTGTCATCTCATCTGTCCCATTGCCTGCTGGCAGCACCTTCCAACCATCCTCAGAAAGCTGTCATCAAAAGCCTCCAGGGTTCAGGGCTCAGCCCACCTACAGGGTCTTGCTTCCCCTGAAGTCTGCGCTGATGACCACAGGACCTCAGGTCACTGGTGACAAGGCATCTTTCTGACTGAAGACCAGCGGAGGGCGCTGGCGAGCCAGTTACCTGTCTCCACAGTGAAGATGAAGGTCTCCTCACTGTCCAGGGATCTGTTCAGCTCCAGCGTGATGGTGAACATCTGGCCCCTGCGAACCACCAGCTCGGGGCTGGGGTACTCCTGGGTGTGGTGGGCAGCACCATTCCTCAGCCGCTGCCAGTCCACCTCGATGACTCTGATCCCTGAGCAGAGAGAGGACAGGGAGATGAGGCCAAGCCCTCGGCTCACTTCTCATCCACGCCTGGCTGCCCTCCCACCTGCTTCAGCCTGCTGGTCGTTTGCTCATGCAGCCCCTGTTTACCCCTTACAGTGGATTCTGGTTATTCGTGGTGGTTATGTTCTATACAGTCTCTGTGAACACTGAATTAGCGAATACTGAACCAGTGCTTCGAGGGGAAATACAGGGCTGGCTTCCTACGAGCCTCTGGTCACACCATTTTCATCAACAGATCAATACGTAACCTTGTTTTATGTGTGTTTCTGCTTAAAGACACCTAATTTAATGTACTGTTGGTTCATTTACACTGAACTTATGGACAACAGCACTACAAGTCATGCCTGAATGAAGCTTATCTGACACACGTTTTCTCCGTAAGGCACATCACGGCCTTCCTGTGGTTAGGAACAGTGGACAGCACTTCAGCACTGTGCTTGGGGCCATTTTAAACAGCAAAATCACCAAAAAACAGGACAAAAATGCAAAAAACATGGCATTAAAGGGACTGGGAGAGGACACGTTTACAATCTGAGAGCAGAAGCAAGAAAGCAGAGTGTCACCTTGCTCGACTTCCGTTGGGAGCATGCGTGTTAGGCGACTCTATTTTTCACCTGTCTGTACCTGACTGCTAATGACCACAAAAGTGCCAAGAGTATTGATTTGGAGTTTAAAATAAATTTTAGCAAGTAGGCCAATTTGCAAACACAGAATCTGTGAATACTGAGATCGACTATATACTCTCTGTACCAGGCTGGTGTCTGGCCCTGGGATATACTGGTGAACAAGACAGATGTGGGCTGGCCCTGAAGAGACACACAGTGAGGCCAGGTGACTCAGTGGTTCTGAGCTCAGTCTCTCGGGTCAGCTGACGTGGGTTCAAATCCTGACGTGGTCATCTACTGGCTGTCCTTCAGTTTCCCCTTCCAAAGAGCGGGAATAATAACACCTTGTGGACAACTGGCTATCATTTAGAGCCCTTAGAACGTGAGAACCCAGTAAGTGTTAGTTATTATGTTCCAGACGAGCAAGGGTGACACCTAAATAGATGAGGCCACAAATAGCTAATTATCACCTGGATACGTGCTGTCAAAGACAAGTACACGGAGCTGAAGGAGCATATGACAGAGGAGCTGGCCTGGCCTGAAGGGCGACCAGCAGCTTCAGACCAGAGGCGGCATTGAGGCTGAGTCTTGAATTGGATGGGGTGTTGCCAAGGGAGAGGTGGGGGGCATATCCAGCCTCAACAAAGCATCCTCTCCCTCCATCTATTCGGGGTTCATTGTCTCAGGTGTCAGGCATTGTGCTGGGTGCTGCAGACCCAAAGTCCATGAAATACACTGCGGCCCTGCCGCCAGGCTGTTGACCGTCCAGTGGTCGGCATTAAGCAGATATATTTCAAGTGTCTAAGAGCAAGCTTTGAAAAGTTCCCTTAGGAGAGGCATAGGGAGCCCCAGGAGCACGCAACACGGGGCTTGTGCAGCCCTGGACCCTGGCAGGACCCATGGCCGCACAGAGGCAGGAGGGAGCCTGGTGACTTCTAAAAAAGTTTAAGAGAAAGCCGATGCATGGAGAAGGCAATGAAGTTGGAGGATCCGCAGGGCCAGACCACCAAGCTTGGAGGGGGATGAGGAGTCTGACGTTTATCCCAAGGGGCGGGGGGAAGTCAACAGAGTGTTGTCAGCAGGGGCGTGACGGTCAGATCGGCACCTTGGGAAGATGGCCCTGGTGCGGAGTGGAGGATGATTATCGATACCTGATAAGATGCTCCAGGATGTGAAGGAATGCTCTTCCTCACACTGCTTTCTGATCTTGTCACACATCTGCTGCCAAACCCATCTAAACTCTTTTGTCTTGGACAAAGGGCTCCGCAGGATCCCACTGCTGTCTGCCCCGCCCCTCCAGCTCACTGCCCCCTCACAGCTCTGTTACCTTTTGCTCGAGCTGCCTCCCTAGAGCTGTGCCCCCAACCTGCTCACCCCTGAGCACGCCCACCCTGAGCATCACTTTCCTGCCTTGTGTCTCTCCTGAGGCCCCTTCTGGCAGGGTGCCTCAGCTCGACCTCTGAGAAGGCATCTGTGCTCTTGCACCAGAGTTCGTCTCTCCTTTCTTTAAGCAACTGTTAGGTTTGGAATAATAAAAATAACAATAATAAAAGCTTTGCATGTATTCAAATGTTGATGCTTCCTAACAATCCTGTGATCCTGCAGTTTGTTACTAACGTGATCCTGTATCTTGGCTCTATTTTATTTGGTGCCCAGCATACAGGAAGTGCTCAGTAATTGTTGGCTGGCCTATTGGATAGGTTTTATTTAAAGAAACTTCCTATGAACCAAGCGCTTTTCTAAATATTTTCTAAATATTATCTCATTGAATCTTCATAAACCATATGAGGAAGGTACTATTATCCCAACTCCACAGATGAGGAAACTGAGGCCCAGAGTCACACAGCCTGTAAGTGACGGAGTGGGGAGTCTGGCTCCCGAGCCTGTCCTTGTATGGAACCTTTAGGCTATGCTGCCTTACCTTTGACCCCACAGGAGTCAGAAACCCAGAACCCCCAGACTCCAAAACACAACACGGGCTTGGACCATGCACATCAGAGCAGTGGCTTGTCTGGGCCGAGGTCTAGAGACAGCTGTCCGAAATATTTGGCTTTTTAAAGACTCTAGAATTTTCGTAGGTAGGACCTTTTAGTTAAGGGAGTGGCAGACGGTATTTTCCAAAGACGTTGCAATAATATCTCCTATCCCACATACCCTTCTTACAACATGACGTTGATACTCCTCTCATTGAGAAGTGGGATATATATTCCCTCCTTCTGAATTTGGGAGGACTTGTAGCTAAAACAGAGTGAGATTTTGTGACTTCCAAGGCTAGATTATAAAAGTTGATACAGCTTCTGCTTGGTTCCCTTGAGTTGCTTGATCTTGGAATCCAGCTGCCATGCCATGAAGAAGCCTAAATGGCCCATGTGCAGAGGAACCAAGGCCCCCAACCCACAGCCCACCGAGCTCCCAGCTGACAGCCAGCACCAACTTGGCAGCCATGGGAATGAGCCGTTTGGCAAGCGAATCCTCCAGCCCCCAGTCAAGCTGCCTCAGCTGAGACCAAATGAAGCAGAAACAAGCTGTCCCTGCCGAGCTGTGCCCAAATTGCAGGTTCGCGAGTGAGAGAGTGTTGCTGTTGTTTTAAGCCACTAAGTGTTGGGGAGGTTTGTTACACAGCGATAGATGACTGAACCACGGAGGGAGCCCCAGTAATAACTGGGATGGAATTTTCTGACAAGCCCAGTGGGCTCAGGACTCAAAGTTAGATTTAATTTAAATAATATCAGTAAATGTGACACGTCTTTTGCATCCAATTTGGGTTGTCAATTCATACCTGCTAAACTTTTCAACGTGAAACTCTGATATCTGGATAAATCTTTAGGATCCTTCTCCAGTAATAACATTCCGCTCTTCCTTCCAACATGCAAACCCTAACTCAGAGGCTGGGTAAGGCTGTCCCAGATGATGTGAAAGCCGCCCTGCCACCAACTATGATAATAAGAATAATATGATGAATAGCTAATGTATAATACTTACCATGAGTCTCACACTGTCCCCTCTGCTCCCTATTTTACAGATGAGGAACCTGAGGCACAGAGAGGTTAAGCAACCTGACGAAGGTCACACAGCTAGTAATGGCGGTACCAACATTCTATGCTATCCTGCCTTTCTGATGATTATGGGCTAAGACTACAAATCTTGAGTCGTCGGGGTGTGGAATGGAGAAAACACAGGCTCTGGAGCCAGATGCTCCTGGACCCTAACCCCAGTTGTGCCATCTCTTGTGTGCCCTTGGACAAGTCCTCTCACCTCCCCGGGTCTCAGTGTCCTCATCTAAAATATAGAGATAATGATAGCACCTATCTCACAGGATTCTTGGGAGGATTCAACTAAAAAGTCTGCCCCTATGTGAAATCCAGAGGTGTGGCATTTGGCAGATAGCAGGCACTCAGCAAATGTCCCTTTCTTTCATCTCTCTGGGGAGGTGGGACACACACTCTGACACCATATACTTCTGCCCCCTTTCCTGCTTACCTCTGCCTCCTCCCACGGCCAAGGCCAAGTCCTCTGTGCAGGTGGAGCCCTGAGGAAGGCCCTGTAACTCACTCTTCCCAGCCTTCCACCATAGCTGGAATTGGCCCCAGGACTATTCTTCACCAGTGTCTGACGATTACGGACCAGCCACAGTCGGTTGTTAACGGTGGAGATGTAGTCACTCCACCCTGGGAAATAGGGTTGGCTTCCGTGACCCCTTGGGGTGTTTCTCTCCCCCAAGGAAAAGTCTCAGCTCCTCAGCCTGGTTCTTGAGGCCTCCACTTGGAGGCTTGCCCCACTTTCCAATCAGTTACTCACCCACCTTCCCTCTCATCTTCCCATCCCTGGATCCTAGAGGAGCAAATCTGGGAGTCACTTGGACCTGGGTCAGAATCCCAGATATGCCATCGCTTCCTGTGTCCTTCAGCACTACTTAACCTCTCTTGTCCATAAAACAGGTTTGAGAATGGTTTCTCTCAGCGTTGGTAGTGAGACTGAATAAGATGACGTGTGAAAAGCACTTGGCTCCTTAAATGTCCATTTTGTTTTTTCTCCTGTTACATGGTGTGATGGTTAATTTTATGTGTCAACTTGGCTGGG
This sequence comes from Ceratotherium simum simum, assembly GCF_057802395.1. NCBI lineage: Eukaryota > Metazoa > Chordata > Mammalia > Perissodactyla > Rhinocerotidae > Ceratotherium > Ceratotherium simum. The sequence goes on along the minus strand of NC_141920.1, from coordinate 30,551,501 downwards.
CCATGGTGCTCAGATATTTGGTCAAATATTATTCTGGATGTTTCTGTGAAGGCGTTTTTTGCATGAGATTAATGTTTAAACAGGTGGACTTTAAATAAAGCAGATTACCCTCCACAGCGTGGGTGGGCCTCATGCAATCAGTTGAAGGCCTTAAGAGAACAAGGACTGACCTCCCCTGAGCAAGAAGGAATTCTGCCAGCAGACTGCCTTTGGATTTGAATTGCAACTCTTCTCTGAGTCTCCAACCTGCCATTCTACCCTGCAGATTTTGTACTTGCTAGCCTCCATAATTACGTGAGCCAATTACTTAAAACAAATTTCTCTCTCTCTCTATATATATATGTACACACACAGTATATACATACACACACAGTAGTCCCCCGTTATTCACGGTTTTGCTTTCTGCAGTTTCAGTTACCTGCGGTCAACCGCGATCCAAAAATATTAAATGGAAAATTCTGGAAATAAACAATTCATAAGTTTTAAATTGCACGCCGTTGTGAGAAGCGTGACGAAATCTCGCATCATCCCACTCTGTCCCACCTGGGACGTGAATCATGCCTTTGTCTAGCATATCCACGCTGAATATGCTACCCACCTGTTAGTCACTTAGCAGCCGTCTGGGTTATCAGACCGACTATTGAGGTATTGCAGTGCTTGTGTTCAAGTAACCCTTATTTCACTTAATAATGGCCGCAAAGCACAATACTGGCAATTTGGATATGCCAAAGAGAACCTGTAAAGTGCTTCCTTTAAGTGAAAAGGTGAAAGTTCTCGACTTAATAAGGAAAAAAAAAAAATCATATGCCGAGGTTGCTAAGATCTACCTTTTATTATAGTATATATTATTATAATTACTCTATTTTATTATTAGTTATTGTCATTAATCTCTTACTGTGCCTGATTTATCAATTGAATTTTATAATAGGTACATATGTACAGGAAAAAACATAGGGCTTGATGCTATCTGTGGTTTCAGGCATCACCTGGGGGTCTTGGGCCCTATCCCCAGCAGATAAGGGGGGACCACTGCTTATTTATATATTTATATACACACACATGCTGTTGGTTCTGTTTCTCTGGAAAACCCTGACTAATACACAAGGTGAATGTGGAACATTGTAGTTTTCAAAGATGGCTTCACTAATTTATATAGATGATAGATGGACGGATTCCATCCTACATGCTTTTCTTATAATATGATTGAAACCCCTCCCACTGAGGGGTGGGGTCTATGTAATGTCTCCTTGATTCCGGGCAGGAGCTTGGGACTCTTCTGATCAACACATACAGCAGAATGTGACTGCCACGTGCCTTCCGACACTAAGATAGAAACAGGATACAGCTTCTGCCTGGCTATTTCTCTCTCAGGAAAAGCACTTTGGAGCCCTGAGCTTTATCTATCTGTCTTTCTGATAAAGCGCGGCAACATGGAAACCACCGTGCTGGAGAGGCCATGAGGAAAGACCGAGATAGAGACGTCTGAGGACACCGGGCACCAGACATGGGCAAGAAGAAACCTGTGCGATGATTCTGCCCCAGCCATAGTTGGACTGCAATGGTGGGGAGACCCCGGGCAGGAGCCGCCTGGCTGAGCCGACTCCAGTGTCAGAACTGTCAGTGATAATGATAATAAATGACTTATTGCTTTAAGTCAGCATCGTGGGGTGGTTTTTTGATGCAGCCACAGTGAGGTGGAATTTCAGAAATTATACCAGCTTCTACTTCACGAGGTAGAGAGTGCAGGTCAGCTTAGAAGAGATTTTATTTGGAGAAAAAATCCCTTGAGTAGCATCCTTTACTTACCTACGTCCATGGACACTAGGTGCCCACTCTCTGGGCTGAGAAATAACAGGACCTTTGTGGCCTGGCAAAGGCAGCTCCTCCAAGTCCTGCTGGGTATATGAACTGGGAAAGAGGTGGGTACTTTTATATAAGGAGCATCTCAGAAGGAAAAGAATGGGGCCCCTAAACTCTTGCCTTTCAACGTCCAAAATTACTGGAAGTTTTTTGATAAGATGGAGTGGCCTTGACTGAGGTCTGCTGCTGCTGTCACCCAGGTTTACAACTCCCCTCTGACTTCTCCTTTGAAATCCAAGTAATATATTGAACCCTCTAATTGAAATCTCCATTGGATGGTCTTCTAGGCAAATCTAACCTAACGTGCCCAAAGCAGAACTCTCGATTTCTTCCCCACCCCAGCTCCAAATCCCTGCTCTTCCCCATCTTGGTAGATGGCGCCCCATCTACCCTCGTGCTCAGGCCCAAACCAAGCAATGTTCTTTGATTCCCCTTTGCTCTCACATCCCTTTTCCAATCCATCATCAGGTCCAAATGGCACCACCTCCAAAACCTGCCCCCAATCCATTACACGTCTCCATCTCCACTGTTACCCTAGGCCAAGCTACGGACATCTCTCTTGTCTGGACTGCAACAGCCTTCTAGCTGGTCTCCACTCGTGAGGAGATGGCTGGTACCATGGTCTCAATACCCAGGCCTGAGATTCATGGAAAAGGCTACTTTTAGTTTGGCCTAGGCTGGAAGCCCTAGCCTGGCATCATGATTTGGGGATAATGGCTGAACACGTGAATGGGAACTTACACAGCTGACACATGTGTCCCAAGCTTGGGAGCCCCTACAGCCACTGCTGTGGTGGGTAAACAAAGACTGTGCAGGACGAGTGTTCAACAGCAACCCTGTGTGGCAGTAGCCAGAACAATAGTGCCAGGGGTATGTCCCCATTGGCTTGCTAATTCTCATATTTGAAAGTAGAACCAAAGTCTTCACACCGAGTTAGCCCCAGTAGGTCTTTGGCAGGAACAGACCTCTCAAGTCCCAGAACTTTGAGCTCAGTCGACCTCTGTGTAGTCTGAAAACACAGTCTGGAACCCCACTTGTACGTAGGATTGTCTAATCTGAGAGCCGCAGAGCTGAAAGGGCCATTAGAAGCCCAAGTCTCCATTTTGTTGACAGACACTGAGATCCAGAAATGGGAAGACAGGGACTTCTTGCCTGCGGGCACACTGGGTCTGTAGCCCACGAAGTCAAGCCACAACCTATGTGGGGGCAGGCCAGACAGGATGTAACTGTTTTCTTTTAGGGATGAGTCAGGAGAGGGGATGAGGTTATTGGGTGGTAATTATCTCAGCCTCGGCATGCCCCAGGGCTGCTTAGAAGGGGGGTTTAGGAGGTCATGAGGGTTCTTGGACCCTGGGTCATGGGTTCAACCCTGAGGATTCTACCTTGGCTTCCCCTTTCCCTGTCACAGCCCAAACCAGCTCCCACCACCTTCTGGGCATCTGTAGCCTTGTCACAGCCGGTCAAGAGAGGGTGCGATGAGTCAAAACTGTCATTATCATCATTATCCCCAAATCTCGGGAACCATCTCTCTCACGACTTCCTGCCCGGGGCCGAATCCTCCAGCCGCATTCTCAGTGGTACTCGATCATAGTCGCAGCCTGCTTACCTGCAGACACACAGCTCTTTCTCCTCCCAGATGTTAAAAAGTCCATCCTTTTACTGAACCAAGGTTTTTTCTCTTGCAGCTTCTCCCCATTTGTCCCCACTCTGCCTCTCTGTGACCCTCACAGAACACGTGTTCCTTTTGCCCCTTGATGGTTTTGCAGAGCTGCACATCCCAGCCTGTCACCGCCACCATCTCTACACCCGCCCTAACCCAGGAGGTCACTGCTCTGGTCCCTGTGGGAGCTTCCCCGGAGCTGCTCCTTTGGGGATCTGTCACTATACTTGTCAGCATCACACCCCCATGACCTGGCGTTTATAGGGTGATGGTCAGGGCTGGAGGCTAGGATCCTGCAGGGGGAAAGCAACTATTCTGGTGATTACAGCCCAATTCTGTCCCAGCTGGCATCCTCCCCTGCCCTGATGGGGACTGATGGCACAGGGGAGGGTAGCCTATGGCTAGGGCAGCCCAAGGCCAGGAGATAGATGTGCATGTGGGATGTGTTCTGGACCCCCTATCAAAATAAACCCAATATCACCTCCTCCATGTGCCCAGCTTGAATTCTGCTCCCTGAGACTAAGGCTCTTTCCCTAATCAGTCATCAAGGAAGCCGGGTTCCAGTTGTTTGTTTCCCTGTCTCCCTCCTCCACTAGACTATGAGTCTCTGGGTTGTTAGAGCCTGGCTCAGGGCCCTGGGCATAGTAGATGCTCCGTGAATGTTGGTTGGATGGATTGACTGAATGTCCCTCCCTGTCCCTTGGCTGGGACGAAGGTGTGAAAAGGCGAGCTGATGCTCATCAGCTTCCCAGAGCGCCCTGGAGGATCAGCGCCCACGCCCCAGCCTCCCTACCCACCCATAATCCCTCTCTCTCAAGCTGTCACGTTTCAAAACCTGCCCTTCCTTCCTGACTTCCTTCCTTCCACACTCAGGTGCCCAGGAGATGGGCGGAGTGTGTGGCCTCTGATCCAGGCAGGCCAACCTGCCACTGGCTCCCTGTGGGACTCAGGCTAAGTCACTTCTTCTCTCTAGGCCTCAGTTTTCTTGTGTGTGAAATGACCCAGAAGGACTATTGGGGTTTGGATAGTCTGTGGTTTGCTGAATCAAGCACCTCTGATACTCCGAGGACTCCTCTTGGTCCCTCCTCACAACACCTGCCCTCCACCCCCAGAGTGCACTGACATGAAGGTTATCACACAGCACGTGGTGGGCACCAGGGAAGAGATGGGAGAGGCAGTGTCCCATCTGGGACCCCTCTGGTTGATAGCACACCTGGGACCCTGAGGACAGTGTCAGCCCCCTGCCCTCCACCCTGGGGATATGTGGGGTGAGCTCCCAGCCCTGAGCTCAAGGCCCATGGACCCGAGGCCTCAAGCTGTGCCCACCAGACACAGGGAAAGAGGGATGATGTGGCAGGAGCATTCTCTCCACCTACTCTATCACCCCAAGCCCCACAGCCCCTCCAGCTTTGCTGCCCTCCTTCCCGTCTCCTCCCACTTTCCTCTCTTGGCCTTCCTTTCCACCCTGCACAGCGACTGGGAGCCTGATTTCAGAGGCACACGCTTGAGTTCAAATGCAGACTTTGTCGCTTGTTGGCTGAGTGACCTGAGGCAAGTGGCTGAATCTCTCTGAACCTCACTTTCCTGGTGAAAACGGGAGTGATGATAGTAGCCACCTCCTCGAGTTGTGAGGATTAAAGGAAACAATTCATATAGGGTACTTAGAACAGTACCTGGCACATATTACGTATTCAGTAAATGTGCATGTTATTAATCATATTATTATCGTCAGTATTTGCACAAGAACTCCTGGCTGCCATTCCAGTGTTCTGCCAATTAATGCCATCCTGAATCTTCCACTTATTGGCTGTGTGGCTCTGGATAAGTTAGTGGCGCCCTCTGAGGTTCAGATTTCCTTCTGGAAAAGTGGCAATAATAATAATACCTTCCTCATAGAGTTTTGGGGAGGAAGAGGCAATGGTTATAAACAGGGCGATGAGAAAATGTGAAAATTTCTCAGTCTGGAAATTCCGAGAGTGAAAGGACAAGCCATTAATGAACACTCCAGGACAACAAGCTTCAGCCAGCACGAGTGGTCCCCCCACTTGTAAGGTCCTCAGCCACAAGCTCCATAGATGGGGGTTTATACCGTCACTCTCACCTCTCCCCAAACCTACCTCCCCTCTCCTGTCCTCTCCACCCAATTCTTACACACATGGTTTTTCTTTTCACTCTCCCCTTTTCATCTCTTCCTTAAATTACTGCGTGGCCCCAAGAGCCTCAGGACATTTTTCAGCTCATCCTGTTCAATCCATCCTATTACTACGGAGAAACAGGTTCAGCCGGGGGAAGAGACTTTCCCAACTGCACGAGGGTCAGCACATCATTTCCCCTGCCCAAGAACCGACAGATCCACAACCACTATGCTGCCATTCAAAGTCCCTCACAATCTGGCCCCGCCTACCACTCCCCTCCCTGCCAATCTCCTCTTCTCCTTTTGGCTCACTTGCTCATTAGCTGGCCCTGGAGATCAGCCTAAGAAAGAGTCCTTGGAGGGAAGGGTCTCCGTGCAGAAGATTGCCTCCCACCCACCCAACTCTTCACCACCCTCCCCACCCCAGCCTAGCTCACCCCAGCTGTTCCTCCTCCTGCCGTTGGATGACACCAAAGAGCTGATGGTGCTCTCCTCCCCAGTTCTCTGTCCCAGCCCCAGGGTTGGCACCCAGTGGGGCCGAGCCCAGGAGGAGGCTCTGCTGAAGCCAGCAACATCTCCCAGACTCTGGACTCGGTGTAATTGGTTTTGAATGGATCCCATTATGACTCTATCCTTAGCATGTATCATGGGCGCCTGACCTCCGCAGCTAAATGATTAATTGGGGAGTTGCCTCTGGGGCCTGCCTGGAGCCACTGCCCAATCTCTCTTTCCTGCCTGGTCCTGTTGGAAGCTGCTGGCCTCCCTCTCACCAGCAGGCAGTGGTCCATCAACTCTAACACAATGTTCCAGCCAGAGCCAACCCTGCACAGAGTATTCTTGATTCTCAGAATTTCTGATCTTAAAGATTATTATAATTCAACAATGGCGAAAGGGTCTCATTGCATTTGCTAACACTGACCAACTGGTAGGGGCTACTTGAAGAACTATATTGGGGAGAATTCTGGGGCTACATCTAGGCTCTGTAGAGAAGAGCTCTGGGGTCAATTAGCAATGTCTGCCATGGACCTTGTGAGGGAAAAGGAGCAGGGGAACAGCACACAGGCCACACACTTTCCATCCTGGAGCTGACGTCTCAGTCATTCACGCACAGATTGCATAGTAGTCTCCTCCTCTGAGGAGTAGGTCCGCAAGAAGCCAGGAAGACCCAGAAGACTGGGGAATTGAATTCAACCTAACTAATAGTCGGTTTATATGCTAAGCATGCTGGATCCAACTCTGACATTTTATAGATGTAGAAATCGAGGGTCCAGAGAGAGGAATGGTCACCCAGCAAATTAGTAACAGACCTGACATTGGAACTCCTCCATCACTGACTTTGCTCCTAGAAGCATCCTTTCTTGGCAATCAAACTTGGTCAAGTTTAAGACTGATAGTATATCAAATACTTAGGGAAGGGGGCCTCTAGGTGAGCCCTAAAGAGCAGATCTGAAGGAAGCAAAGCCAGCCGTCTCTAACCCCGGGCTAGCAGGGAGAACCAACCCCAGCTCTCGAAACAGCAGTTGGGGAGTAAGCTGGGGCAGCAAGGCCTGGGCCTCAGGGAGCAGACCCACCAGCAGGGCCCAGGATACTCAGTAATGATAGGAACTGTCAGGGGGAGTAAGAGAAGGGAGTTCAAACATGACACGGAAATTAAAATACCTGCCTTTGAAAGTCAAAAAATAAACAAGAGTTGACTAATATAATTGTCACGTGATGCCAGACAATTGACAATAGGAGGTACAGAATCAGAAACATCCTTTAAAGACTTGTGAGAGCAGGACCCCTGCTTCTGCTGACTTGCTCATCACTGGACCCCGGCTCCTGGCACAGAGTGGGTGTGAAATACGTAATTGTCTACTAATGGACAGTTTCTCAGGGTGGGAGGGGAATTGCCCCTCACTGTATTGGGGCCACGGGGGGAGGCACATTTTCTGAGTCTACTGGTTACAAGGCCCCACATGAGATACTGTGGGTGGTTCAGCACACTTGGTCTCATTATTCCTCACAGCAGGCCTGTGAGATGATTTGCATTATAGTCCCCATTTTAGGATGGGAAAATGGAGGCACCAAGGGCACATTCTCTTGCTCAAGTTCACACAGCTCTTTTCACATCAGACAGAACTGTTCTTGCCCTCGAGTCTTTGGTATGGGAATTAGAAGAGGATGCAGCCCATGGAGCTTCTTCCTCGCCATTCCCCTGTCCCGCCCCCAATCCCCAACTCTGCCCAGAAAGGCATCTGGATCCATGTAATAACATACACAGGGTACAAGAAAATTTCCATTCTTCTCTTCCTCCCTTTCTGCTCCCCCTCCTCCAGTCCATCCAGGCATGTGGGGAAGGCCCGGCCCCGCCCAGGAAGGCTCTGCAGCGGACTTGCTGGGTGGTCTGGGGCCAGCTCGTTCCCTCTCTGGGCCTCCATGTTCTCATGAACATGAGGGAACACCTCATGGACCATGCAGCCCTAAAATCCTAAGAATCAATGATCCGAGTTTCATTCCACAGACATCCCGTTTCCTGAAGCTCCTCTCAGGGTCCCTTGTGCCCGACGTCTCCAGGCCCTGCCCACTCACCTGCCATGTCTGGGCCGGCCGGCTCCTTGCTTCTCTGCACGGTGGTGTGTGGACTTTCAGGACGGCATGTGGGAGCAGCCAGCCAGACCAGCGCCAACAAGGCAAATCTTGGACACTCCTAGGCAGGGCAGTCAGAAGCGAGGGGAGGCGTGGTCCTTCTCACCCCAGCAGCGACACCTATAAGACGTCTAATCACCCAGTAATTGCCCTGGTTGGCAGAAGAAGGTGCCCGGCATGAGAGCTGTGGGAGAAACTGAGGCCCAGAAAGATGACAAGCCTGGTAAGAAGCAGTGGAGGAAGGAGAGGAAAGTAGGAGGGAACCAGGTTTAGGGTCAGGCATTCTCAGCCCTCACAGCCACCCTCAGATGATAAGATGGAGGCTCAGAGAAGAGACCTTGAAGGTACGTGATTATAAGCTGCAGGGTGAGGATTAGGACCCAGGTCTCACAGCATCCAGATATGTATGGGACTGTCTTCTCCCCTCCTAGATGAGATGAGAAGTTCCGAGAACCACAGTTCTCTCCTCTTTGTGGGCTCCAGAGGCATCTACAGGGGCAAAGGCCCACGGTCCTCTCTGGGGCCATGCCCCCACTGCGCCCCACCCTCCCCTGAGCACCTGCGCATATCCACCAGCGGGCTCGGCCTTGGACGAGGAGCCCTGAGTTTCAGAGGAACAAACCTTAGACTTGCACAGGCCTGTGTTTGAAGGCCAGCTCCTGCCCTTGGTCGCCCTGTGACCCCGGCTAGGTCTGTGGTCCTCCCTGAGCCTTAGTAAAATGAAGATAGTGACCTCTCTTTACAGGGCCACTAAGGGGGTGGTTGGGATGGCTCAAGGACAGAGCCTGGCTGCTCAACGGAGGCTGACTCACCCGTCCTTCCTCTTTTGCCATCACTCAGACCTTGCAATTTGGGAGGACACCCTCAGCCTGATTCCTTGTGGGGTCTTCTGTCCTTTGAACTTCTTGCAGGGCCTCCCTGTGACAACCTAACTGCCAGGAATGATGTTAATCTAGGTTCTTGGGAGGAGGTGAATAAGAAAAAGGGAGGCATGGCTCTCTGGTTCAAAGACTTTGTGAGCCCTCGACTTTGTGAGCTGGCTCCAGCCTGAAGCTTAGAGACCTGGCAGCCCCCTGGTCTCTAAGCCCCCTGGTGCCCCGTGACCTTGGGCAAGACCTCTCCCCTCTCAGAATCCTGCTTCTCCACCTGTGAACTAAAAGGACCAGGCTGAAGTATTCTTAAGGGCCCTTCTAGCCCAAAGTCTAAGATTCCAGAGCTCAAAGACTCTGGACTGCAAAGCTTCTAGATAGAGGGAATTTTATTTTCACGGAACCTGGGAGGGAAGTTTCTCTCTGTTGGGGAATTCCTTGAGGGGGTGACGTGGGGCCATCCGAGGCTGGGTGGGGCTGGGCCAGCGAGGAAAGGGGAGTGGGAGGGGCTAGACTTCCCCAGACGGGGGCAAGGAGGGGCAGGCGGTTGTGTGTGCTGTGTACCCCTGCTCCCTGGGACCCCACCCCACAAGCATTCAGGAAAATGTATAAAACTCCAGGTGTTTGATGTGGTCGAATTTCTTATAGAAAGTGGCATAGGGTTGACTTCTGCTTGCCGGTTTGGTGCAGGGCAAACATCTTTAATGGGCTATCTGCAGGCCTGCATTGCCTTTAATTACTGGCACCTGGCACCGGCCCAGGGCACTCCTTCCCTCTTGCCCTGCAGCCGGCTGCCCTGGTGGCCGGGCAGACCTGGGCCCTACTGAAGCTGCTTTTCTGCCTGCCTCCTCCCCACTAATGACAGTCTCATTCTGGGCCCTTTTATCTTTCATCTTGGGTTTGCCTGGACTGGTGCTCCCAGAAGATGGGGCATTCAAAAGCACCCACTCCAACAATTCCAAACAACAATTCATACTCAAATTTAGGGGAGAGCAGTGTAGTCTGGCAGTAGAACCCTGGGATGAGAGCCAAGAGACTGGACTCTGTTACTTTTGGGCCAAACTGGCTATGTGACCCTTGGCAAGTCACCTACCTTCTCTGGGCCTCAGTGCCTAATAAGGTTGCGGACTAGGTCTTGCTGGTCCCAGCATTGTCTGACTCTAAATGGTCTGGCTAGAGATGGTGGGTGGGAGCTGAAGACCGGAGAAACTCGGGACATTCCAATGTCAGCACCTGGGCCAATGCCCGGCGTGCAGTGGGTGCCTCGCAAATTAGAATCCGAGCCTGTGGAATAAACAGATGCTTTAAAAATAGTTTAATGGTTTTTCTGACTGTAAAGATAATGCCCACTTATGTAGAAAATCCAGACAACATAGAGATAGAAGAAAGTACACGTGCGTATCACTGCAAATATATGTAAATAAATTTACGTAAATCCCATTGTCTGGAGAAGCTGGTTTGTAACCTGCCCTTTGTGCTTAACCACATATCGTGACATATTGTGTTCCCTTTTCAAATCACAGAGTATAGATACGCACTGTCATCAGTAGCAGCATCTCTTGTGTGAATTTACATAATTTAGCTAACCCTTCCCAAATCGATGGGATTTTAGGTTGTTTCATTACTTTAGGCAGTAATGGATTATTCACATGCTTAAGACCAGCAAAATGTGGGCACCAAAAATGATTTTAAAAAATAATTTAAAATAAAAAAAATCAAAGTGATCACCTTGGGGAAAAAATAAGAATTTTGTTGGTTTTTCGTAATTTCAAATGTACTCTTGTTTGAATTATAGGGATTGGGAGGGCACCATGACATTTTCAGGACTCAGGGCATCTCTCTGGCCCTCGGAGAGTGTCAGGGGCAGAGCTATGAACCCATGAGTTTGTGGTCCTCGGACCAGGAGCATCGGCACCCCCTGGGAGCTGGTTAGAAGTGCAGAGTCCTGGGCCCCAGACCCCCTGAGCCAGGATCTGCATTTTAATGGTTTCTCAGGTGATTCGCATGCACCTTAAAGTTTGAGAAGGGCAGCAGTTCTCAACGGGAGGTCCAGGGTCCCCAAGACTCTTTTAAGGAAACTGTGAGGTCAAAACTATTTTCCTAATACTATCAATGCTTTTTTTTTCGGCCTTTCATTATCTCATGAGTGTACAGTGGCATTTTCCAGAGGCCAAATGATATGTGATATTGCAAATACTTGAATGCAAAAGCAGATACAAGAATACGGCTATTTTTCTATTAAGCCTTCTATTTAATTAAAGAGATTTGCAAAAACAAGGTAAAACAATGCCACGCTTACTAATATTATTTTTTGTTTTGGAAAAGGTCATTATTTTTCATAAATATATGTTATTTGTGTTAAGATGCAATGGGTTTATTAGTTTTTAAATGAGTTAGTGAATAAATATTTTGTAAGTTTCTCAGTATTAATTTCCAAATTGATCAATATCCATAGTTATAATCCATATGACCAAGTGCTCTTTGGGATTCTCAATAGTTTTTAAGAGTGTAAAGAGGTCTTGAGACTGAAGTGTTTGAGAACTGGCCTAGAATGTGCTTCATCTCTAGAATTCCAGTTCTGTCTACACAAGAGAAAACCACAGGCTGATCCAGATCACAGGGGTGGGGGCCCAAGGCTGTGGCCTCAAGTAAAGATGAGGTCATGTGCCAGAAAAATCCAGGGGCAGCTGTGCTCTGCAGAGGGCAGCCCATAGAGCCCTCCGGGGCTGGGAACCCTCATTTCCAGAGCCCTGTGGCTCCAGCATCCCCAGGCCTCATGCTGCCCATGGCGAATTCCAAAGTCTGAGCAGCCAGCTGGACATATGATTCCCATGTCCTTGGGCTGGGAGTCACCTACATTGTCTTGAGGATTCAACCTCACAGGACAACGAGTCAGAAGGACCCACCAAAGCTAGACCTGACTGAACTGGTCTGGTGGCAGGCTGTCCCTTCCCCTCTCTGGGACTCTGTTAACCTGGGCTGTAAAATGGAAGATGATACTGCTCCCTTTCCCGCACTGGGCGAAATTATTAGGCAACTAATAAAAGACTGTGAAGCTCTAACTCATCTCTACATCACCTCGTTTTGAGAGTAACAACACGGTGACATAGACAGCATTCAAACTCTGGGAGGGAGGCGCTTGCCCAGCCAGAAGGCAAGTCGCTCTTCTACTGTTGTCAGCAGACCTTGTTATTGTCCACTGTGTGTGGGCCAGAAGCCGTGGGGCAAGCTAGGAGGCTAGAGGCAGCCTCATCCTCACCCCTAGTGTCCAGATGTCACCCTCTTCATCCACCTGCCCATCTATCAAACATCAGGACCTGGAAGCTGCTATGAAGCTACAAAGCGTTCAGAGCTTACTGTGTTCTTGTTTTGGCTGCTCATGATCCTTTCATATACCTTTACACTCATTCTTCATCCAGTCGCTCCTTCTAAAATTCATTCAACAAACACTACTTCGTGTCCACTAAAGGACAAATCACTGTGGAGCCTACAGACTCATCAGGGGTTGCGACACTTTTCCTGTCAATGTCCAGATATCATCTGATTCTAAATCCTCCCCAGTATTCATATTGGTTCACTGATTCTGTAATAGGGATAGAGTTTTCGAAGTATTTTCAGTTGTATTTCCTGTAAATTATGTTGCCCTGGAACGCCTCACCCACTGAATCCAAAAGATTTAGGGCTTTGGGGAAAGGATGGAGGAGGCAAGAACAATGGGCTATTGTCCAGCGTTCGCTGCTAATTGGGTGTTCTGGTTTCTGTTTGTTTTGTTTTGTCCCTCACAAGACCAGGACCTTTAAAGCTAGGCTTTGTGGAGAAAGAGCTTAGTAAGCTCTAAACTTCCAATAACAATCAGGAACCAGGCCTAATGGATTTGACCCTCAAGGTTACTGTAAGCCAGGGCCAGAGATCTCTGGACATACCATTTAAGAGAAATCCTTTCCATCCGGGAAAGTGAAGGAAGTCCACCTCTGCTGATGGTGGGAAGGAGAAGGGAGATGGAAGGAGGAGAAACAGGCAGATTTCTCCACCTGACCTCATCCCTCTGGACCAAATTTCTGGAGAGGCGAAAGGGCACGTGGTGAGGTGTTGGTAGCTACATAGTTTGAGGGAAAAGCCAAAATCAAAGGGTTTTTTGCCAACTAACCTGTGGTGGGAAAAGATCAGAACAGTCATTGCCTTTAGGGGTGAGTGGGGGACAGGGATTGACTGGGAAGGGGCATGAAAGAACTTTCCGACGTGACAATTTGATTGGGGTGATGGTTCCACAGGCATTTGTTAAACTTCAACAAATGTACACTTAAGATTTTATATTTCATTGTATGTGAATTTAACATCCAAGAGAAAAAAAGCTGGAAGCAAATTTCAAACTCTAGTTAATGATAGGCATGCTCAAGTATTTGGGAGGAAGTGTACCAATATCTGTAATTTACTTTGAAATGCACCAGAAGGTAAGTTGGACAGAAGGACAGATGTATGATAAGACCAGTATAGTAAAATGTTATTGGTAGAGTCTACGCAGTGGGTATATGGTATTCTCTATAAAATTCTGTTAAATTTACTGTACGTTTGAAAATTTTCGTAAAAAAATGAAGAAGGGTTTTTGCTCCATGTGGTGTCATTTTGTCTAACTGCCAAGCCTCTTTTGAATGCCCTTGCTATGTTTTGTTAATTTCCAGCCTTAAGAGTCCCAGTATCCAAAGATAGAACACAGAAAACTCAAAGCCCAGCCTCCTTTGCAGCTGGGATACAGGCTTGTGAACTGCACTCAGCAAATCGCACCCAGACTCTAGCACAGAAGTGTGCAATCTGATGACACTCACTCCTTGCACAACTGTGTTTGCTGGCACGGGTGGTGGCAGAGACCAGCTTCTATGGTGCTTATGCTTTTCCAGACATTGCAAGGATGAGTTCCTGCCTCAGAGGTGGTTTTGGCAAGGCAGGGCCAGGAGCATCAGTAGCAGCTGCTGTTTCCTCTTCCGGCCAGTTGTGAGGTTCTGGGTATTACTCCTGGAAGCTGAGTGCTCCTGATGATTCTGTGGGTCCTCCTTATTTTTTAATAAGCTCATTTTCTGTTGAAAACAGCAGTTGCAGAAAGAGGAGGCCTGAGAGGTGGGCCTGAACCAACTCTCTTTTATGTAATGAAGGGATCCAGATGTCCCCACATGCCCCAGGGAAGTGGAGAAGCTGAAAGGTTAGTGGAGGAGGACTTCAGGTTCCAGGTTTGGCATGTAAGGAGCTTGGAAGTCCTCATGCTGTCCCAACAAGAAGTAAACAACTGAAAATCAACAACTCTTCTTAGATATGTCAGAGAAGTGAGGTCACGGGGCAAACCACTTCCCCCCTAGTTGGAGAGACAACCAGATACAGAGAATGACAATTTACAGGAGCAGAAACCCACGAGTAGAAATCTCCATGGGAACCAGTCTGGGATAGGAAAAGCTAAACTGTGACTGACGAATTTCTGGAGGCTCAGTGTGGATAAGACTGAGGTTAAATACTGCAGGTGGCCCAGTCGTAGAGAGACCCATACACTTGTGTGAGTTTTACCTCCAAGAGCCCTACCAGATTCTCACAGTCAATATTGGAGGAAAATTCCCTCCTGCATCAGGCAGGAAGACGGGAAAAGGAACCATTTTGAAATACACTAGAGCATTCTGTTCTTAATGAGGGCTGTCCTTAAGAGAAACTATTTTAGCAGACCCTAACCTACTGGGATTTTATTAGAGCCTAACTCATCTGTGGCAAGGGAAATATCCACTCTAGCCATCCTGATCCACCAAAGGTGGTGGGGGTTGGGGGGGGTGGTACTAAGAAGCACTTGTGAAGGTCACAGCCCAGAGACACAGGCTCACTAAAAGACTGAGACCCAATCACAAGACTATAAAAGGCTTCCCATCCCCCTACACCTTACCATTGCATTGCTAAAGGCCTATTTATTGGAGTTCATTTTACCCAGTCCAGCTTTCAACAAAAAATTACAAGCCATACTAAAAGGCAAAAACACAGTTTGAAAAGGCAGAAAAACGTTGTACCCAGACTAAAATATGTTGGAGATGTTGAAATTATCAGATTGGGAATTTAAAATAACTATGATTAATATGCTAAAATCTCTATTGGAAAAAGTAGACAATATGCAAGAACAGATGGGTAATATAAACAGAAGGATGTAAATCCTAGGAAAGAATCAAAAAGAAATGTTGGAAACACTGTAAGAGAGATGAAGAATGCCTTTGATGGGCTCATTAGTAGACTGGACGTGGCTGAGGAAAGAATCAGTGAGCTTGATGTTATGTCTATGGACACTTCCAAAACGGAAAAGCAAAGAGAAAAAAGAGCGGAACAGAATATCCAAGAATTGTGGGACGACTACAAAAGGTGTAACATACATACAATGGGAATATCAGAATACAAGAAGGAGAGAAAGGAACAGAAGAAATATTTGAAGCAATAATGAATGAGAATTTCCCCAAATTAGTCAGACACCAAACCACAGATCTCAGTCGCTCAGAGAGGACCAAGGAGGATAGCGAAAGAGCTGATTGACCCGCAGTGGCCTAGGATTGACCAGAAGCTATGGAGAGCAAGGACTTCTCAACTGGAGGCACATGGCTGGGACCACAGCCTCCAGTCCTGGAGCCAGTCCAATTCCCCAAAGGCCAGATAGGATCAGGTAGATGTCAGCCATCACCAGTCAAGGAGCAGACCAGATAAGCCTCTCTATAAACACAGGACTCCCTCAAATAAGCCCCCAGCCCAGGACCCCCAGATGCAGTCCTGGAAAGGAACAGGAAGAGGGGAAGGAGATCTGAGAGGCTGGGCATTCATCAAGCAGAGGCTAGGTCATCAGTGGTCATCACCACTTAGACTGGAAGAGTCTAAGGTATGATTGGCCCAAGTTTAAAATGTGTTGTTCCCATGACTCAGCAGGACCAGGGGTCATGAAGATTAGATCAGTGATAGAAAATTTAAAAGCCGTATTTTCTTTACCCTTTTGAGCAATTATAATAGCTACCATTTACTGTGTGCTTATGTTCCACTCATCTAATCTGCTTCTCATGTATCGTTAGGCACCAATGTTGTCCCCACTTTTCAGAGGAGGAAACTGAGGCTTACAAAGGGTACATATACTTCTCAAGGTCAAGGAGTTAAATACTGATGGAGTCAAAATTTGAACCTGTGCAGCCTGAGTTTAGAGCCTCTATCTTTAACCATGGTGTTCTGCAGTGAATTAACTTCCAGCCTCACGACAATTCTTTTGTTACTACATCTCTTCAGTAGATAGCTAGTGCTATTTACTGGGCAAGGATAGGTACAGGAGGAGTGCAAGCAGATTGCCATGCTCTTGCCTCTCTGGTCTAGTTATCACTGTTCAAGATTCCCCACTTCTTCTTGCCAGCTGCAGAAGACATATTAGTGCCTACGTTGGGCAAGGCTCTGTGGATGATTAAGGAGTCAGATGCACTCCTGCTACCAAATGTTACCTTGTTCAGAATCCCTCAATTCATTCATTCATTCACTCAATCATTTATAAAATGTTTAACACCTGCTCCTGACAAAGTGATAATGGGGAGAAGGGGCAGCGGAGAGATAAAAATGAACAAGACAGAGTCTCTAGCCTTATAGCAACTCAATGTTTATAAGAAAGATAACACAAATAGACAAAATAATTGTAATGCATGGTAGAAACGGATGATTCCTAAGAAATGCACAAATAGAGAATGGGTTAGCTCAGAACTGGGAGAGGCCATTTCCAGCAAAAGTTTCCTGGAAGACAATAAAAGTAATTTAATTCTGTTGGGAGAATGATGTTCCTTTGTGAATCTTGAGCGCTTTTTTATTAAATTTCAAACAGAACCCATTGGAAAAACTACTCTCACAACCTAATTCCCAGTCTTTCCCGCCCCAAAGCATTCTTCCCACTCTCAAGGGAGACAGAAAAGGAAGAAGACGACGAACAACTAGGAGGGAGAGTCTTCTGGCTCTGACCGTGTCCAGGCCAGCACACTCTGGATGGTCCTCAGGCTGGTCCCTCCAGAAAGCCAGACATGAATGTTCCCCCAAACCTCACTGAGAGCTTCATGGAACAGAGAGGGGGGCGGCAGAGGACATTCAGGAAAAGACGTCGGAGTGAATACAAACAGTCATTTCCTGAAACCTCACCAGAATGGCAGGAAGGAGTTTCCATGCAAAAAAAGCATAAAGGCACAAGAATGGGAGAACCAGGGAGAAGGTTCTAACGGCAGCAAAACTTTGCAATCTGGAAAGCGGAGGGAAGAATGGCAAGTAACTAGCAGATTTGAAAAACATTATTCCTAACCTGGCAATGGAGAAAGCCAGGCAATGGTGAAAACCAACCCAACGGTCCTTTCAGAGTCCCCTAAAGGGCCTGGAACTGACAGGACCAGACACCTCTGTAAATGGAGGTTGGGGTGGAAGGGCTTGTGGTGATAAAATAAGACTTGGTTGAAAGTCTGTTTATGAAGGAGTCAGTCCCAGGCCCCTCCCCAACTCTGTGAGCTGAAAGACTTCTCCTTCCCCTGCCCAGTAAATTCTGAAGCTTTATTCTTTGGGGAAAATACAGCAGAGACTGACACACAGCACACACAGTTGAGGGCTGGGGCACTTAAAATAGAAATACTGAGGGATTATTTACATACTGGATGCCGAGATGCTGGCCCACCCACCTCCACCTTCTTCTCACATTTCCTACCCGTGATACTGGCAGCGGGAGGAGACACCTCTCAGCTGTCTGACCAGCTCAGAACCAAAGACCTAAAGATGCTGAGTTGGAGTTTCCCCAACTAAACAGCCCCGAGCAGTCACCCCACCATGATGCCCTCAGTCCACAAGCCTCCCCTAGGCTCTCAGGGCTTCCGATCAGTGCTTGAGTCCAACCAGTGCTTTATTTCACCCTTAACAATGAACAGACAGGAACTGACAGGCATCTAAGAAAATTTCTAACATGAAAGAGAGAGGGAAAAAATAAACATACTAAAACAAGAACCTTGGAGGAAACAGCCTATTTGAGGGGAAAAATATCAGGAAAATACACTATTCATGATATCTTTAACACTGTGAAAAGGCATTGCAACCATGAAATAAAAAAGTATGACAAAAAAAAGAAAGAAACGTTCAAAACAAACAAAAGGCTGTAGGAAACTACAAATACGAGAGTAAAAATGAAAAATTTGAATATGAGTCTTGAAAAATAAAGCTGAAGATATTACTTAGCAAGCACATAGTGTAAAAAGAAAAATAAGCAAGTATGTGTGAGAAAGAAAAGAAAAGAAAATTCGAAGGCCAGTCCATAAAGTCCAATATCTGAGCAATAGGAGCTTCAGAAAAAGATAAAGAGAGAGAGAGAGAGATAAATTATCAGTCTAATATTTTAATAAAATTTCTCAGAACCAAAGGACATGACTTTCCAGACCAAAAGGACTCACTGAATGCCGAGTAGAATGGATAACAGATGAATACAGACACTCGCCAAGCCCTGTAAAATTACAGAATACTAGAGACGAAGAGAAGGTCTTACGTGCTTCCAGAGGAAAGCAGTAGATCACATACAAAGAACTGAGAAGGGAAGTGGCTTCACTTTTCTCAACAGTAACACTAGACTGCAACATCCCAAACTTGGGAAAACATCTCAAAGTCTTTTTTTTTTTAAATTGAGGTAAAATTCACATAACATAAAATTCATCATTTTAACCATTTTAAAGGGTACAATTCAGTGGCATTTAGTACACTCACAATGTTGTGCAACCATCACCACTATCTAGTTCCAGAACGTTTTCGTTATGTCGTAGCATGTATCAATACTTCGTTCCTTTTTATGGCTGAATAACATTCCATCGTTTGGATTTACCGTATTTGTTTATCCATTCATTATTTGACGGACATTGGTTTGTTTCCACTTTTTGGCTATTGTAAATATTGATCTGAACATTCTTGTACAAGTTTTTGCTTGAACCAAAGTCTTTAAATATAGTCATTATGTACTAAAAATAAATGAATAAATAACACTCGATTGCGGAAAACTCTGAGGGAGAATAATTTCCCGTTTTCTCTACCCAGCCAAACTATAAGCCAAATCTGAGGGTAAAATAACAAAATTTGTAGATAGGCAAGATCTCAAAAGATTTACCTCTGGGGATGCTTTCTTGGGAAATTACTGGAGAATATCTTGCAACATAAAAGAAGGAGGAAGCCAGGTAAGAAGAAAATATGTGATACAGGAAACCAGAGTTCCAACATAGATGAGAGGCAGATTCCAGCATGATCCAGAAGGGAAACCCCAGGACTCCAGCTGGGCAATGGGCATAAGGAGCAACCAGTCAGAGACAGCAGGTCAGAGGCACTGAGAGAAACTTCTCCAGCATGTTAAGATGGACAGACTACCTGGGGCGTCTCAAAATCTTGAGAGGCTGCTTCAACAACTGGCAAACTGTTTAGTTTTTGAAACAGTAAATAGTAAAGCATAAACTTTAAATCAAAAACTCCAGAGAAAATAAAATCTGTGCAGGAAAAAAAAGTAAGCATGGTTTAACTACATGGACGTTGTACTGTAAGCACCACATAATAATCTAACCCGAATTACAACATAATCTGGGGGAGGATGAGGATGGGAAGGCTGTACTCAGGTGATGCTGTTGGGAATTAAGAGGACTTAATCCTCATTTTTCCATGGTGGGAAGTGCTTGGACTATTGTCACAGTATTTCTGAAAAATAAAGAAGCAATAATTGAATTATTGAGAGCATGTTATCTGGAGACATGAATGTAAATTTTTAAAAACTCAGGTAAAAGAAAGTTATATTTGTTTTGTAATTCTGCATAACAGCAGTTTAAAACAACATCCATGGGAAACAGTTGGGCGGCTCCTCAAAAAGTTAAGCATAAAATTGCCATACGACTCTGCAATTCTGCAATTCCACTCCTAGGTGTGTATTCTAAAGATTGAAAACAGATCCTCAAACAAGTATGTCTGCACCCACATTCATGACGGCATGATTCACAGTGGTGGAAAGGGGGAAACAACCCAACTGTGCAGCAACGGATGAATAGATAAACAAATTGTGGGATGTGCGTACAGTGGAATATTATTCAGCCATCAAAAGGAATGAAGTACTGATACATGGTCAACATGGATGAGCCTTGAAAACATTATGCTAAGGGGGAGAAGCCAGACATAAAAGGTCCCATACTGCATGATTACTTTCATATGAAATATCCAGAATGGGTAAAACCAGAGAGACAGAAAGTAGATTGACAGATGTCAAGGGCTGAGGGAGGGGGACCGCTTAATGGGTATGGGCTTCCTGTTTTGGGTGATGAAAATGTTTTAGCACTGTATAGAGGTGATGGTTGCACAATATTGTGAACACACTAAATGCCACTGAATAGTTCACTTAAAGTGGTTAATTTTATGTTATGTGAATTTCACCTCAATTAAAAAAAACCTATACAATCTAATTGTATAGTATAATTCTAGGTTAGCGTGTGCAGCAGCCCACTAACCTGATGAAGAGAACCTACCACAAGTAGAGTTATAACCTTATTTTTGGATGGTAACTAGACTTTTGGTGATGAACACCATATAATCTATTCAAAAGTCAAAATATAATGATGTACAACTTGAAATTTATATAGTTATAACCAACGTTACCTCAATAAAAAAAATAATTAATTAAAAAAATAACCTTATTTTCTTTATTCTTTTTCTTTTTTGGCTGTTCCATTCTCTTTTTCCATTTAATTCTATTCCAAAAATTGGAGGGGTACACTTTCCTTTAAAGAATGGAGGAAGGGGTGTGTTTGAAAATGTGCTGGGCCCCTTTAACTTGAGTAGTAACAAAATACAACAAGTCTGTATTTTCCAGTATGGGAGGAATATCCTGAGATTATGACCTTGTGTATGTGAAATGAAACTCTGTTTCTGAAAAAATCAAACCAAAACAAAATGGAAAGACCCACCCATCTATTATTTCACAGTTTCTGCAGATCTAGGCTTAGCTTAACTGGACTCGGCAGAGGGCCTTGCAGGGCTGAAATGAAGATGTCAGCCAGGGCTGCTCTCTCATCTGAGGATTGGAATTTTCTTCCAAACTCATTCGGTTTATTGGCAGAATTCTGCAGTTGTGGAGCTGTGGTCCCTGTTTTCTTGCTAGCTGTCAGCTGGGGACTGCTCTCAGCTCCTAGAAGCCATCCACAGTTTTTTGACAAGTGGCCCTACACACAATTTACAACATGATTGTTTGCTTTCTTCCAGGCCAGCCAGAGCAGGTCTTTCTGATTTCCTCTACTGTGACCAGGCAGAGAAATGTCTTTGCTGTCAAAGGGCTCACCTGATTAGGTCAGACCCACCCAGAATAATCTCCCTTTTGCTATATAATGTAACAGAATCATGGGAGTGGTATCACATTCACAGTTTCTATCCACACTCCAAGAGAAGGGGATTTTATAAGGGCAAGGGTCATTGGTGGTTGTATTAGTCAGGGTTCTCCAGAAAAACAGAACCAATAAGAGGTACATAGATGATAGATAGATCAATCGATCGATCGATCTATAGAAAGAGATTTGTTATAAGGAATTGGCTCATGCACGTATGGATGCTGACAACTCCCAAGATCAGCAGGGTGCATTGGCAAGCTGGAGACACAGGAGAGCCAAGGATGTAATTCCAGTCCAAGTCTGAAGGCCTGAAACCTAGGAGAGCCAATGGTTGATTCCAGTCTGAAAGCCAGCAGGCTTGAGACCCAAGAAGAGCTAATGTTTCAGTTTGAGCCCAAAGGCAGAAAAGAATCGATGTCCCAGCTTGAAGGCAGTCAGGCAGGAGGAGTTCTCTCTGACAGCAAGATCAGTCTTTTTTTCTATTCAGGCCTTCAACTGATTGGATGAGGCCCACCCACGTTAGGGAGAGCCATCTGCTTTACTCAGTCTATCAATTTACATGTTAATCTCATCCAAAAAGACCCTCACAGAAACACTCAGAATAGTGTTTGACCAAATATCTGGGTACCCTTTGGCCCAGTCAAGTTGACACATAAAATTAACCATCACAGTGGTCATCTTAGAATTCTGCCTGCCACAAAAAGAGAAGGAAGTTGCCACTGGAGAGGGGGTATTTAGGGGAAAGGGAGTGTGTGAATGGAGTTTTTCATAGAAATCTTGTAGAGATATTTGATTTGTCCTTAGACCTGGGCCACGCATCATGTTCCTCCCCACAGGGAGAGAATTCTGTGGAGCCAAGAGGCCATGACCACATGAAGCCTATGACCTCCTCTTTAATCTTGACCGTGCTCTGGGGCCACTGAATGCCCTGATCAAACAGCTCCAAGCCTGTATCTAAATCCTGAGCAGGTCTCTTTCCCGGGCTAGTTCTCTTGTTGGTGGCCTGGACACTGTTGTGTGCACCCCTAGATGTGAGAAATGGACCAGGGCTGGCTATTGGCAGATGGGTGCAGATGGCACTGGAACATGTTGGCTGAGATGTCTTTTTTAAATTGAACTTTTAATTTTGAGATAATTGTAGAATCACACGCAGTTGTAAGACATAACACAGGGAGATCCCAGGTACACTTTACCCAGTTTCCCTCAATGGTAACATCTTACAAAACTGCAGCACAGTGTTGCAATCAAGATACTGACATTGATACAATCCATGGACCTTATTCAGATTTCCTATTTTACTCATGTTGATGTGTGTGTGTGTCTGTGTGTATTTAGTTTTATGCAAATTTGTATCACCTATGTAGGTTTGTGTATCCACCACCATAGCCAAGATACAGAATGTTCCATCACTATAATGGACCCTTCATGTTGCTCTTTTATAACCACACCAACATCCCTCCTGCACCTTCCTCCCCATCTCTAACCACTGGCAAGTGCCAATCTGTTTTCCATTTCCATAATTTTGTCATTTCAAGAATGTTAAATAAATGGGATCATCCAGTATGTAATCTCTTGGGATTGGCTTTTTTTTTCTCTTCCATACATCATAATTCCACAAAGTTCATCCAAGTTGTCGTGTGTATCAATAGTTCTTTCCAGAGGCTGGTGAGGATGTGGAGAACCTGAATAACTCCCCCGTTCCTGGTGGGAATGTAAATGGGACAGCCACTCTGGAAACAGTTTGACAGTTTCTTATCAAATGAAACATGCAATTCCCATATGCCCCAGCAACTACACTCTTCGGCATTTATCCCAGAGAAATGAAAACTTATGTTCACACAAAAACCTGTACACAAACATCCATAACAGCTTTATTTGTGATACCCCAAAAGCTGAAAGCAACCAGTCCTTCAATGAGTGAGTTGTTTAACAAACTGTGGTGCATCTGCACGGGAATCCTACTCAACAAAAGAGAGGAATGAACTATTGAGACACACAACAATGTGGAGCCAATAGTACTCTGATACCAAAACTAGAATAAAGGCAGGACAAAAAAAAAATTAAGTGCTCTTTTTTCTATTTTCTGCAAGAGAATGCACAAAAATTGTGTTAATTCTTCTTTAATGTTTGGTAGAATTCTCCAGTGAAATCTTCTGGGCTTGGAGATATCTTCATGTTCATTGCGGCAGGATCCTCCTTGCCAGCGCCACTCAGCCCCTGGTGTTTCTGGGTGGGGAGAGGAGTCTCAGGCCCAGGGGGAGAGAGAGCGCTTCCCTGGCTGGCTATTTTCAGTGGTGGTCTGGATTGGTCCCCTTACCAGTGTGGGGGTCTGCCTGGTGGTAATGGAGTGACTTGCCATTGGATACAGGGGAAGAAGGAGCCTACCTGGGCCACCATGAGTTGCTATGTTGGGGTTGGGTCTGGATCGCCTTCTTCAGTTGGGTGGAGGGCATAGGACGCCTTGCTGTTGTGTTGTTCCTCTAGTCCTGGGGTCTCTAGCTGGTTCACCTTCATCTTACCACCTTTCCTCTGGAAGGTTCTCTTTCAGTTGCCTCTTGTGTTACTTCTAGGGTCTATGTTGTAGTGAGTGGGGACAAGCAGGGAGATCAAGTCTATGTCATTTTGTTTGGACTGGGAGTCATGTGGTGTCCTTTGCACTCCGAAGGGTGGCACAGAGCCATGGTGGGAAGGAAGATGGAGCTGATCTAGGGCCAGGGGCTGGGGGCTTGCTTTTTCTACACCATCATTTGTGGCACAAAATCCGAGGAACCTAAAATTCACTCCTGGTCTTCCAGGTCATTGTTTTTTGTTGTTGTTTATAAATTTTTTGTGTGTGTGGTAAAATACACATAACAAAAAATTTACTGTCTTAACTGTTTTTAAGTGTAAGGTCAGTGGTATTAAATACATTCAGAATGTTGTGCGACCGTCACCACCATCCATCTCCATAGCTCTTCTCATCTTGTAAAACTGAAACTCTGTACCCATTAACTCACCCCCAGCCCCTGGCAATCACAATTGTACTTTCTGTTTCTATAATTTTGGCTGCTCTAGGTACCTCATATAAGTGAAATGATACAGTGTTTGTCTTTTTGTGTCTGGCTAATTTCACTTAGCATAATGTCCTCAAGGTTCATCCATGTTGTAGCATGTGTCAGAGTTTCCTTCCTTTTTAAGGCTAAATAATATTTCTAGGTCATTTTGAAGATGTATTTGTCAAGGCTGGAGGAGAGAATGCATATTTTTAGCAGTCTATTATTTTCACTTTTGACTTTTAAATATTTACACACATAATTCGTGGGCCTCCACTTCTATTATTGCCCCAGCTGACAAATGCTAGAAGCATGCCTGATGGGCATGTAAACAAAACATTGATAAAAAATAAAAATACTTTCCAGTATTTTTTTCTAGTCTCACCATTTGGTAAGTAGATTAGGAAAAACAAACTTTATTTTGATTTTATTTCTTCTTTGCATGTTTTTAAGAAAGACATGAGGAAAATGGCAGGGTATTCACTGGAGACCGAGGGCTGGTCTCAGTCCAGGGCTGGGGTAGCTTCCTCTGCAGCAGGTCTTCCATCAAACTCTTTACTTGCTTAGGATGATGCTAAGAGGAAGGGCGCAGTTGGTTTAAAGAAAAAAATTAAGTAAATGGTAGAAGCACTACTTCTCAAGAAAAGGTGAAAATCGTGAAGATGGTTCATAGTTGACAGAAGTTGGGATTCATGGATAGGTGACCTTCAGGACCATCCTTTCTGAGACTTCATGAAAACTTGTGCTTGGGAGCAGGCCATTTCTGGTGACGACACTCAGAGTAAAAATAACCATCCTTTATCAGTGTGTTCAGCACATAACAATTTACAAAAAAATTCAAATATACCATTTCATGTGATTTTGCTCAAAGAGACTGAAATGTATGTGTAATTATTTCCATTTTACAAATGAGGAAACTGAGGCTCTGAGAGGGGTATTTTGGCCAAGGACCATGTCGGTGTTGGTTGTGGCAAGGTGGGGAGCTGTGTCTACTTCACTCCTGCTTTGCCCTCGATCTCCTCCATCCCTGTGTGCTGGCCCTAGCTCCCCACCAGGACCACAGGTGAAGCCTCTCTTCCCAGACTTCGGGAGTTCCAGTGGACGGAGCCTTTGGTGGGGTTGGCACCTCATCCTGAGTTTTATGGGTGGCTCTCTTCAGCAGGAGAGCAGGCTGATGCCTATCTTGGGGAACTGCCCTCCGAAACAGCCCCGGGGGACTTGGCGACTGTCAGGTGGTGACTATAAAGAACGAATAAACCCTCTTTGCCTCCCTTGAGCAAACCCCATGGCATGCAATGTCTGGGGTGCTGGGCAGGCCGGGAATAATTAACGTCAAGAGGATGGAACAAGCCTGCGCACTGAGCTGGGGCACGTGTTGGGAGTTGGCCCCCCTCCTACAGGTGCTGAGAGGGTGTCAGCAGGAGCACCCAGCAGGTACAACATGGGGGTCTCCACGACAATCTTTGGTTCTCTTCTCTCACCCTCAACTACTACAGATAAATATGTATAAAACAACAAATCAAAAGTGTATTAAAAAAAGTCAAACTTATAGAAACGGAGAGTAGAATGGTGGTTGCCAGAGGCTGGGAGGTGGGGGAAACAGGGAGAGGCTGGTAAAGAGTGCAAACTTTCAGCTATAAGATGAATAAGGTCTGAGGATCTAATGTAAAACATGGTGACTACAGCTGATGACACTGTATTACATAATGGAAATTTGCTAAGATAGTAGAACTTAGATGTTCTCACCACAAAAAAAAGAGAGAGATAAATATGTGGTGATGAATGTGTTAATTTAGCAGATGGGGGAATCCTTTCATGATGTGTATGTATATCAAATCACCATGACGTACACTTTAAATATCTTACAATTTTATTTGTAATAAAAAAGCTGAATTACTTGTAATAATAAAGTACAAAGAAATACAAATACAAAATATAAAAAATAAATTCAAATAATATTTGTAATAATAAAGCTGAAAAAAGTGTATAAAGTTAAAATAGAAGTTCCTTCATTCCTCTACCACTAAAACCCCACCCTCCGGAAATCACCATGGTTCAGTTTTTTTATTTTTTATTTTTTTTTTCATTTTTTATTTGTTTATTGCAGTAACATTGGTTTATAACATTGTAAAAATTTCAGGTGTACATCATTGTACTTCTATTTCTGCATAGATTACATCATATTCACCACCAAAATACTAATTACAACCCATCACCACACACATGTACCCAATTATCCCTTTCACCCTCCTCCCTCCCCCCTTCCCCTCTGGTAACCACCAATCCAATCTCTGTCCCTATGTGTTTGTTTATTGTTGTTATTATCTATATGGTTCAGTTTTAAAACAGTGATTCTTAAGCTTTTTTCTGCTCTAGATATTCACCTTGAGTGATCTCCTCTATGCCCACGACTTTGAATATCACTTAGAGTTTGATGTCTTTCAAATCTCTATCTCCTGAATTCCAGAGACCAATAACAAATGTCTACTGGAAACTCCTCCAGAATATCCCTCGGGACCAAAACACGCATCCCAAACCAGTCTTTTTATCTCCCCCCAATCTGCTCCAATGGCATCATCCCCGTCCTCTAACCTCAGCCAGAAGCCTGGGGCTCTCTCTCCTCTGCTTCTCCTGTCCCTCAATTCCCACTTCCGGTCACCACGGCTTGTTTATTGTGCTCTTATTCTGCATAAAGAATTGTAAATGCTGTACGATATCAATTGCATTGATCTTTTCCTTTTGGCTGCTTTCCCCTGAGTCCAGAAGGCTTCTTGGAGGGCAAGGGGCAAGGCCACAGTAGCCAAGAAGCCCGGGGTCCAGAGGTGTTTAGGGCAGTGCTTGTCACCACGTGGAGGAGCCCTGGCAAGTGTGTGGGGAGGCATGTTGGGGGCAATGATGAGGGCCGTCTTAGATTGGATTCCCCTGAAAACGGAAACTAAGGCAAGGGCTTGGGTGTCTATAGATTTGGGAGGTGATCTAAGGAGGCAGAAGTGAAGGAGCTTTAAGAGTGACACTGAAGGGAGAAATGTTAATAAAATGCATGTTAATAAGTAGATTACTATTATAGACTGAATGTTTGTGTCCCACCCATAATTCACGTGTTGAAATCTGCGTCCCCAGTGTGGTGGCGTTAGGAGGTGGGGCCTCTGGGAGGTGACTGGGTCATGAGAGTGGAGCTCTCATGAATGGGATTAGTGCCCTTATAAAAGAGAGGCTTGAGAGCTCCCTCACTCTTTCTGTCATGTGAGGACGCAACAAGAAGTCAGTGGTCTGCAACCCAGAAGAGGGCCTTCACCAGAACCAGACTGTACTGGCACTCTGATCTCAGACTTCCAGCCTCCAGAGCTGTGAGAGATAGATTTCTGTTGTTTATAAATCATCCAGTCGACGGTACTTTGTTATAGCAGCCTGAACGGACTAACAATTACTATGGGCATCTTGGGCTTAACCCTGCTGGGTGTTCTTGGAAGAACTGTGTGGAAGGTACCTTAGAACTGTCCCTCCAGAGGATGGTAGGGTCTATTCCAGCCTCCACTGTAGTGAGTCACCTCCAGAGGTGTTAACTCCCCCACTTCTGGAACGTGCCTGCACATGGCTGAGCAGCCTTCTGAAGCTTATCTACAAGCAGAGCAGAGACATGCCATGGCCTGCACTGGCTATGGGACCCTGGCAATGGTGCCTGGCACTTTCCACCCTAGCTATGCTGAGAGGAAGGCACAGTCCATCACGAGTGACTACTACAGGGCAAGTGGAGTGAACTCAGCTCCTGGCCTCCGTCCCCATCAAATCATGGAACTTCCTTGATTACTTTATATCCATTAAAGTCCCATTAGTTGTTTGATTTGAAGAAAGGAGTTTTGCAGTTGGAATCATCTGAGAGACACTTCTCTTTACAGCCTGATTTCAATTTCAGCACTAGTGGGAAGATTCACCATGTGCCCCCCTCCCCAATATATGTAGGAATGTATATCCCCAATTCCCTGGCAGGTGCCTGAAATTCCAGCATCAGAACCTCAATCACTCATTCGACTCACACTGGATCTCTGTTAAGTTGCAGATGCCCCTGAGAGTACCTTCCCTGGGTCACTGTCATCCATGCAACTCTCAGTGTTACTGTGATTTTTGGGGGTCTCCTGAAATGGTTTTGATAGGGGAGAAAGAACCTGCAGGCCCCAGGCAACAGGGAAGGGTGAAGGAGGAGCACACATCAGCCCAACTTGGGGAGTAAGAATTCAAAGGCAGCATTTCTGCTTCTTTATGGTAAGACAGGCTAGTGCTGTGGAGGGGGTGGTGACAAGGAGCAGTAGAACTGCTCCTGCCTGAGCCTCCCTTTGTGGATCTTGGCAAGTCTCTTGCTTTGCTGGGTCTGTTTCCCCATCTATGAAAGGTGGAAGGAAGTGTTGGCCTGGCCAAGCTCCCAAGATCCTTCTGGGTGGGAACTATGGAGAACTCGACAACAGACCCAACTAAAAGGAAGCCGGTATGAGCTGGAGCCAATGATTATCAAGCAGAAATGCAGACCCAGTGCAGCCAGACTTTACAGGAGAAGCAGGAAGTTTGAATGTTATGTCAATTTCCTGATTTTTAAATGTCAACAATGAAATTCAAAACACTTCTATTTATTTATTTTTTTTGCTGAGGAAGGTTCGCCATGAGCTAACTTCTGTTGCCAATCTTCTACTTTGTATGTGAGCTGGCATCACAGCATGGCCACTGATAAACAAGTGGTGTAGGTCTGCACCCAGGAAGCAAACCCAGGCTACCTAAGTGGAATGTGCCAAACTTAACCACTGGGCCACTGGAGCTGGCCCTCAAACAGTTTTAAAGCAAAGTATAGGTCAGATTAAATTCTCCATGGGCCTACTACATTTGCCAATGGTTCTTAAACATTAGTGTTCAGGAGAACCTTCTGGAGCGAAGGTGAGTATGTATATTTTTGGGCTTTGCCTACAGAGATCCTGCCCAGGAACGTGCATTATTTTGTCTCTCGAGTTTTTGTCTTAAAGTCTATTTTGTCTAATATTAGTATAGCCACTCCAGCTCTCTTTTGGTTACTGTCTGTGTGGTGTGTATTTTTCCATCCTTTTACTTTCAACATATTTGTGTCTTTGAATCTAAAGTGTGCCTCTTGTAGATAGCATATAGTTTGACATGTTTTTTTTAAAAAATCCATTCTACCAACCTCTGCTGTTTGATTAGAGAGTTTAACCCATTTACATTTAATGTAATTAACATTAAGATAGGATTTACATCTGCCATTTTGCTATTTGTTTTCTGTCTTATGTCTTTGTTCCTCTATTACTGACTTCTTTTTTGTTAAATAGATATTTTCTACTGCACCATTTTAATTTCCTTGTTTTTTTCACAATAACTTTTAAGTTATTTACTTAGTGATTGCTGTGGGGTTATTAGCATTTTATCTTAAGACAATCTAGTTTGGATTAATACTAACTTAATGTAAATTGCATATAGAAACTTTAATATAGCTCCATTTCTTCCCCAATCCTTTGTGTAATTATTGTCATACGAATTACATCTTTATACATTATGAACACATAACGTAGTTTTATAATTATTGTTTTATGCTCTTCTCTTTTAAAAATTTATCTATTTTTAAAAATTGTGGTAAAATATACATAACATAAAATTTACCATTTTAACTATTTTTAAGCGTACAGCTCAGTGGATGCTGAGCTGGGTCCTTACCATCAGAAGGAAAGTCCTGGACAGGAGATGAGAGTTAAAGTGGAGTACAGGGGAAAGTACTGTCAGATGCCAGAGTCAGTTCCTGCAGTAGGGACTGGGACAAGTGACAGATGAGGCCAAGAGAATTTGCAGTGTTAGATACACATTTATGTTCCACCCCACCACCTGCCCCCTCCCATGCTGGATTAAGACATGCAGCTGTGACAAGCTCCTCAGGTGCTTTTAATGCACTCTCCAGGGTGCTGGTTCTCAGTCTTGACTGCTCTTTGAAATCACCTGTTTTCCTGAGCAGCGTTAGCTAGTCACTAAATTCTGGAGGCTGGTTCTGGTCTAGGTCTCCCTCTGTTGGTTGTTTTTAAGATTGCAGCAGGCTGGTCCCAGCCCTCATCATCCTTGGGCCTTTCCTTAATATCCAGGCCACAGCTCTCAGCGTCTATCCCTGTGATTCCCCAGAGAAGGGGGGGCTCTGCTCTACTCTAGGCAAACTCTCAGAACTCTGAGCTGAGCCTCAGCCTAGGTCTCTCCCCAGTGCCACGCACCCAGCCCTGACTAGACCACTTCTGACCAAAGGGGAAATCAAATCTTGCCTCCTTCAAAAGTCCTCCCAGTTACCTCCATGCAGAATGATTGTGTGCTCCCTAGTACTCTCAAACCCTGGTGCTGCGGGGTGGGGGTGGGGAACATCTTAGACTAAGGCGATGCTATGACCAATGCTTGACCCTGGCAATAATAATTAAAGCTGACCTTTACTGAACATTTAGCCTCTGCCAGGCACTGTTCTAAGAGCTCAACATGATTAACTCACTGATCATCACAACTCTATGTGGTGGGTACCTTTATTATCTGCATTGTACAAATGAGGAAACTGAGGCACAGAGAGTTTAAGTAATTTGTCCAAAGTCTTACAGTCAGTTGAGAGGCAGAGCCAGGATACCCAGGCAATCTGGTGCACTAAATAATATTATTTATAAGTGTTTCTGTGTCCAGGCACTT
Source organism: Ceratotherium simum simum (assembly GCF_057802395.1). Taxonomy (NCBI): domain Eukaryota; kingdom Metazoa; phylum Chordata; class Mammalia; order Perissodactyla; family Rhinocerotidae; genus Ceratotherium; species Ceratotherium simum. Next base: position 30,520,227 of record NC_141920.1, on the reverse strand, counting down.
TTAGCTACTTGATGTTCATTATCACAGTTAGTTTTGCAAAGGAGAAGTTGGAACTCAGAGAGGAGTAAGATAATTGAGCAGACTTGGGTTTACCTGTCTTGATACTCCTCTAAACCATGGTGCCTGTGTTGGCAGAATTCATCAAGTGTGTTCAGTGGGCTGCCTCCATCAGATGCATCTGGATGCTATAAAAACGCATATGCCTTGTGATTTGAGCCAGCAAGTTTGGGGGATGGGTTGTGAGAATCTGCATTTTAACAAGCACCCCCCGTTGATCCTGATTTACACAAAAGTTTGAGAAACCTTACTGCCCTGCCCCCTCCACCAACTAGAGCAGTCACCTTAGATAGAAGTTACTTGAGCATGAGTCTCTTTCCATTTATAATGATTAAAAATGCTTTTTCTTCAAGTAACAGAATCTCTGACAATAGTGGCTTAAATTCTAAAGACCTTTATTGCTTATTTAGTAAAATGCCTAAAATTAGACAGTCTCAAGACTGGTATAGCAGCTCAGCAGTGCCATCAAGGAGCTAGTTCTTTCAAGCTTTCTGTTCCACTATCCTTGGCTGTTGGCTTTTCTTCTTCATGCTTGTTGCTTCATAGTTGCAAGGTGGCTGCTGTGGATCCAGACATCCTGTCTTAAGTTTCCAGGTTTTGTTGGCAGCAAGAGCATAATCACATGACTTAGGCTTAGCCAAACACATGTTCTTACCTGGAATTTTTAATTGGGAGCTGATGGCAAGAAGAAGCGGGGACAATGGGAACTCCAATCTGGAGGACAATGGTAATGGTCCTGGTGGCCAAAATGGATTCTAGTGCCATATTATTCTTAGGTCAAGCGATGATCTTCTCACTTGATGGGTTTTGTGATGCAATTTTGACTGTGATGCTGGATGCATGGCCATCCTTTGCTCCTGCCCAGTTTCTAAGCCTGGTTCTCCAAATTCTGCACTTAGTCTGTGAGTTCCCTGGTATCCTTTCAATATTTCCCTCTCCTTGATTCAGCCAGAGTCAGTTTCCATTGTTTGCAGACAAGTCTACCATGCTTGGCTCCTTCAGGTCTCAGCTGAAAGACAACTCCTCAGGGAGACCTTCTCTGGCCACAGGGGAAGGTAGCCTATTATTCTCCAGGACAACACTTGTCTTTCCTTAATCACACCTATCACAACCTGCCAGTATTTTATTTGTTTACCTGCTTCTGTCTGGCTCCCTACTAGAATGTAAACTCCACAAGGCCATGGACCATGGTGTTCTCCTGCGTGCAGTGCAATGCCTGACACATAGCAGGTGTTCAAGATGGTTATGGTTGACTGATGGATGCAGAGATGACTGATGGATGCACGGATGGTTAAAGAGTCTTGTTTTGGGACGAGGCTGACCTGGGAGTCACCAGATGGGCAGAGAAACCCCTTACCTCAGGTCACATTCCTTCCTCCAGAGTCACCTGGAGTCCCCCAGTTCTCTTTATTCATGATGAACAGGTGCATTGTTGACTACAAGGGAGCATCATGAAGAGAAAGCTCTACTCTTAAACAGAATCACAAGGGTGGTCCCTGCCCTGGGTGGGGAGGGTGCCTGCCTCCCCAACAAATAGGCACCAGCTAAGCACAACAGGGAACAATAATAAAATGATATTTAGATAAACGGCTGTGTAATTGGCTTTAGTGCCTGTGCATAATGCCTGCTCAGACATTGATACCCTGGAAATCATAGAGAGACATTAATGACACTGGGAAATTATTCCCCAGGCTGACACGTATTGGACTTTGTTCCACTTACTATTGATGCATAAAAAACTATCCCCAAACTTAGTGGTGTATAACATGCGTTTATTGTTCTTATGAGCAAGGATTTCAGACAGGGCATGCTGAGGATGGCTTGCCTCTGTTCCATGATGCCCCAGGCCTCAGCTCAAAGACTCCAGGGCCAAGGGTAGCTCAATGTCTGGGGCAGAAGCTACCTGAAGGTTCATTTACTCCCATGGTTGGTGCTTGATTCTGGCTGGCGGCAGGAATCTTAGCTGGGCTTTCGGCTGGCACACCTGCGCGAGGCCTCTCCATGTGGCCTGGGCTTCCTCACAACATGGAGGCTGGGTTCCAGAGGTGAGTGTCCTGAGAGACAGGGCCAGGCAGAAGCCATGTTGTCTTTTATGATTTATCAGAAGTCACGTAGCATCCCTTCTCCTGCATTCTGTTCCTCAAGGCATACTCAAAGGACAACTCTTTGAGACAGGGAAATTAGACTCCACCTTTTAATTGAGTCTGGAAGAGCACATGGAATCAGAACTATTACTATGGCCGTTTTTGGAAAATATTATCTGCCTCCCCCTGCTCCGCCCCAGCAAATTGAAATTAACTCTGGCCAGTCAGTGTCTGGCTTTCCCCAGTCCTCATCCACCCGCTTCTCCAGCCTCATATCCCTCTGGTTTAGCAACACATCGTCCCTCCTTGTGTCTCTCTCTGCCAGGGTCCAAGGCCCCCTGCCTGAACACAGGAAGTCCTAACATCCTTCAAGGCTAACTCATCTGAGAAGTCCTCCCTGATTGCCCCAGCCACCCAGCTGGACCACAAGTCTCCCTTTCCCTCTGAAACCTGCTCCTCCTTGCAGGACTGGGGTGGAGCTCTGAGCATCTGGGACCTCAACCAAAGATGATGCTCCCTGGGCTTAGGTCAGGGTCCCAGCACAGTGGTTAGGGGGTCAGACACAGAGAGGCGGCCGAGGGAGGTCAGAGTGAGCCTGGAGAGGGAGGTAAAGAGCTTCCCACTTACAGCCCCCCAGGGCTCACTGGCGGAGGAAGAACAAAAGAGCCATGCTCTGTGAGGCCTGGAATCATCGATTGCCCAAGCTGGCAGATGTTGGTGTCAGTTGCCTGCTTCCTTTGTTCATATCCCACATACAACCCCTCCAGATGTGTGGTGGGTTCTGCCTTCTCCATCATTCTCACCCCACCCATTGCTACCACCCAGGTCCGAGCCACCATCACCTCTTACCTGGATGGGTTCAGTAGCCTCCTCACTGGACTCCCTGCAACAGCCAGAGGGTTTCTTTTAAAACACAAGTCAGGGGCCGGCCCCGTGGCTTAGCGGTTAAGTGCGCATGCTCCGCTACTGGCGGCCTGGGTTCGGAACCCTGGGGGCACACAGATGCACCACTTCTCCGGCCATGCTGAGGCCGCGTCCCACATACGGCAACTAGAAGGATGTGCAACTATGACATACAACTATCTACTGGGGCTTTGGGGAAAAAACAAAGGAGGTGGATTGGCAATAGATGTTAGCTCAGAGCCAGTCTTCCTCAGCAAAAAAAGGAGGATTAGCGTGGATGTCAGCTCAGGGCTGATCTTCCTCACAAAAAAAATAATAATAATAAAATAAAACACAAGTCAGATCCTGTCACCTCTCTGATCAAAGCCCTCCTGGGCTCCCCATCTCATTCAGGATAGAAGCCAAAGTCTTTACAGTGAACTACAAGGCCCTTTGGGGTCTGTGCCCCCTGCCCCTACCTCTCTATCTTAATTCGATTACTCTCACTTTCCCTGCTCCACCCTAGGAGCATCACTACCTTTATGTTCTGGGTACACACCTGGGATACTCCCCCCTCATGGCTTTGCCGCACTGTTCCTGGACCTCACTCCTTTAGGTCTTCACGTGGCTCTCCCTCGTCATTCGCATTAGGATTCTACCCAAATACCCGCTGCCAGAGGGCCTACCCTACCCAGTCCCTCCCCAACACACACCCTCATCCTGACTTTTATTCTTCAGTGTGCTAATCATTACTTAAATTTATATTTTGTATTTATTTGATTACTCATTTTATTATCTATCTTCCCACGTCTACCCCCCTACCTCTGCCTGCTCACGACAACGAACTTCCAGAAAGCACAGATCACCTGTGCTGAATCCCTATAACCTGTTCCTAATAGGGGCTCATTAATCATCCATGATTCAATGAAATCATTGCATTGAATCATGCAATTTGACATGCAATTTAACGGCTTGGTGACCCTGGGAGGTCACATCTTCCAGGATCAGGTGAGTTGGATTGCCAATATCATACACAAAAAAACGAAAATCTTTCTGTAGAGTTATGGCCCCATTCCGCCCAGGCATTTCAAGTTTAAACAGAAGGTTGGGCCTTCAGTCTGAAGCACTGGCCATCAGATGATTTTACAAAAGCCTGTAATTCCCACCATAAACAGTAGGAGGCACCTACTCTCATCCCTCAAGGGCTTAGAAGTATCGGGAGGAGCACACTCCAAACTGACAACTCACGGGTCCTCTGGGGAAAGGAGGGGAAGAAGAGTGCAGAAGAAGTATTTTTTCATTCTCTTATATGCTTATGTGTTTAAGGAATTTTTATACCGTGCATATATTTGCATAAAATATTTTAATAAATGTGTCTGTATACATTTAAATTTTTTTATTTTACAGGAGAGAAAGCTAATTTACTACAAGGTGGGCCATAAAGTTGGAATACATAAGTAATATTACTTAATTTTGTTCCAGATTGAACACCCTTGATTATATCTTCTGAGGCATGCTAAAGGTACAGGTTTATTCAGTGAAAATCAAAGACACAGATTATTCGAGGCCGTGTGCAGGATTAACGGGATTGCTGCATTAACACTCCAATCTCATTGCAGTTTTGCACAGCACAATAAATTATGCCGTGCAACAATTCAAACACGTTGAACTTATCATGTAATGTCCCTGAACGTATCATGTATTATAGTGTATCATATATCAATAAATCATTTTTATGCACATTTGCCCATGTTTCCACTGTATAGATTGGCAACCATCGACAGACATGTAAATGACTGCAATAAAGTATTGTAGGTGATCATAAAGGTGTGTGAAGGCTCGAATAAAAGCAAAGAACAGAGAAAACTTGCTCTAGGCCTTCGTTTCCCCATTGGTACGAGGCGGATAAATAATGTCTGCTTGGAGGTGGCTGGGAGGAGAAGTGACGTAATGGCGTAAAGGTAGCAGGAGCAGCCCCTACTACTGGGCCAGCCCTGGAAGATGCTGGTTGAGTCCAGCCGTGTGAGGCTGGCTTCTGAGGAAGGTGTGATCAAGGTTTGGAGGAGGAGTGGCCTGGAGCCAGAAGCAGGGCCAGTGAGGAGGCTGCTTCTGGGCAGAGGGGCTGTCAGGTCCCCTGCTGATGGTACTTCCTCAGTGTGGGAATGAGACAGCCAATAACTGAGCAGATGCAGGAAAGCAGGCTGGGAGGAGGCGTCCAAGAATGCCTCTCCAGGGCTGGGTGCCACGGCAGAGACACTCTTCCTTGAGCTTCTGCATCCTTTACCTCCCTGTCTCTTTGTCAACCTGTGATGGCATTTATCACTGGATGCATTTTTAGAATTTGTGTAGGCCGCACTGCATAACATAGAGGCTGGGCACTAGATCCCATCTACCTGGGCACCAGCACTGCCATTTACTAACTCTCCTGTGACCTCACTAACTCTCTCAGTCTCAGTTCCTTCATCTGTAAAATGAAGATAATATTAGTCTTTTCCTTGAATGATTGTTGGAAGAATTAAATAAATACCTATAAAATGCTTAGAACAGACTTCCGGCATCCGGTCTGGCATGTAAGAAGCTTGGAAGTCACCACTCCATCCCGACAACAAGTAAAAAGCTGAACAAACCGAAAAACCAACAACTCTTCTTAGCTCTGTAAAACAAGTGAGGTCACAGTGCAAATCGCTGCCCCCAAAATTGGAGACTGACAGACAAGTACAGAGAATCACAACTTATGGGGGCAGAAACCTCTGTGGGCACCAGCATCAGGGTAAGGAAACCTGAAGCTCCAGGGGGACCCAATCATAGAGAGGCCCCAATAATTTTATGAGTTTTACCTCCAGGAGCCCTACCTGGTTCTCATAGTGAAGATCAAAGAGTAATTCCCTCCTGCACAGGCTCACCAAAAAACAGACCTCATCATAGGACTATAGCATGCTTCCCCTTCCTCACACCTCACCACCACATCACTAAAGGTGTTTAGAGCAGTTCATTTTACCCAGTACATCATGTCTGGATATCAAGAAAAGGTTATAAGACATACTAAACGACAAAAACAAACAAACAAACAAACAAAACCAGTTTAAAGAGACAGAGCAAGCATCAAAACCAGACTCAGATGTGGCAGGAATGTTGAAATTACCAGATCAGAAACTTAAAACAACCATGATTATCATGCTAAGGGCTGTAAAGGGTAAAGCAGACAGCATGCAAGAACAGATGGGCAATGTAAGCAGAGAGATGGAAATCCTAAGAAAAAACAAAAAGAAATGCAAGAGATCAAAAACACTGTAACAGAAATTAAGAATGCCTTTGATGAGCTTACTAGTAGATTGGACATGGTGGAGGAGAGAATCTCCATTGGACATGAGGAGAGAATCTCCGAGCTTGAGATATCTCAATAGAAACCTCCAAAACTGAAAAGCAAAGAGAAAAAAAGACTGAAAAAAAAAGCAGAACAGAATGTACAAGAACTGTGGGACAACTACAAAAGGTGTAACATATACATATTATGGGAATACCAGAAGGAGAAGAAAAAGAGAAAGGAATAGAAGAAATATGTGAAGTAATAATGATTGAGAATTTCCCCAAATTAATGTCAGACCCCAAACCACAGATCCAGGAATCTCAGAGAACATCAGGCAGGATAAATGCCAAAAAACCCACAAAAAACCCAAAAACTATACCTATGCATATCATTTTCAAACTACAGAACATCAAAGATAGAGAAAAAGTCCTTAAAGAGGACAGACAAAAAAAATCCTTTGGAAAAAGGAAAAAATATATCCTTTATACAGGAGCAAGGATAAGAATTACATCTAATTTCTCCTCAGAAATCATGCAAACAAGAAGAGACTGGAGGGGGCCGGCCCCATGGCGTAGCGGTTAAGTGCATGTGCTCCGCTGCTAGCGGCACAAGTTCGGATCCCGGGCGTGCACCGATGCACCGCTTGTCAGGCCATGGTGTGGCGGCGTCCCATATAAAGTGGAGGAAGATGGGCACAGATGTTAGCTAAGCGCCAGTCTTCCTCAGCAAAAAGAGGAAGATTGGCAACAGATATTAGCTCTGGACTAGTCTACCTCACAAAAAAAACAAAACAAAACAAAATAAAACAGAAGAGACTGGAGTGAAATATTTAAAGTGTTGAGAGAAAGAAACCCATCAACCTAGAATTCTGTGCCCTGTGAAATTATCCTTCAAAAATGAAGGAGAAATAGAGACTTTCTCAGGCAAACAAAAATTGAGGGAATGGGCCGGCCCTGTGGCATGGTGGTTAAGTGCGCGCGCTGCGATGCTGGCGGCCCGGGTTCGGATCCCGGGTGCGCATCGAGGCACCACTTCTCTGTCCATCCTGAGGCCGAGTCCCACATACAGCAACTAGAAGGGTGTGCAGCTGTGACATACAACTACCTACTGGGGCTTTGGGGGCAAAAAATAAAAAAAAAAATAATAATAATCAAACTTATAAAAAAAAAAAAAAGTTAAATTATTAAAAAAAAAAAAAAAAAAAAAAAAATTGAGGGAGTGTGTTGCCAGTACATTTGCTTTGCAAGAAGTGTTAAAAGTAGTTCAAAGGGGTAGGGCTTCTTTTCCCCAAGTTTCTTTTTTTCTTTTTTAAATCAGGAAGGAAAATCTTTCCCAAAAGTCTGTCAGAAGACTTCCTTTCCATCCCATTGATTAGGACGGGATTACCTGTCCACCTCTAAAGTAATCACTGGCAAAAGAGAAGAAGATTGTCATGATGGACTTAGACCATTTGGTTCTGAGCCCCAGATGAAACCAGGATTCAATTAGCAAGGAAGAAGGAGAAACGACTGTAGGCCACTGAAAGTGTCTGGCTAATTAGCAGAGTGGGTAGGCAGCAGAGAAGGTAGACAGAGGTTTTGAACTCCAATTTCTCTATTTCATGGCTCTGTGATCTTGCACAAATGACTTGTCGGGGGAAGAGGGAGAATCTCCCTCTGCCCTTTCCCTTAAGGTTCTTATGGCTGGCCAAATAATTAACAAGACATGTTAGCAGGAGAAAATAATACCATACCAAGTTTAATAACATGTATACATGGGAGAAAGCAGGGACGCTGCGTTTCTCAACATAATAGCAGAAATTCTCGTCTTAAATACCATGTTCAGCCAACGACAAAGGAGGATGTTGGGGGTGGGGGGAGTTACAGGAGATTACCACTAAATCACAATAAACAAGAGTAAGGTTATTATGCAGATTTAAGGCCTCACCTTATACATTGATAAGCCTCTAGAAATGAGGCCATCCCCCCCTCTTCCCAAAACAGAGAAGGAGATACCTTTACAAATGGAGATTTTCCTTATAAATGTAAATGATTGTCTGGCAACTCCTCGCAGGGCCATCAAGAGAATGTGGCCAGAGAGACAGAACTTTTGATAAGATGGGCTTGTTGGTGCCTTTCCTACTGTAACCTCTATCCTGCATTATCTTTACAGCCATCATGCTAGATCTGTTCCAGGAAGGAGCCACCATGTCAAATTCTTTAGGCAGTTAGTGGGGGAGGTCAAATGTCCCTCAGAGAAAACAATCAAGGTAAAGAGATATATTTTAGGATGGCCAAATCTTGATCTCCCACAGACTCAACATCTGTAAGCCTTAGCCCCCTCAGTGGTAACGTGGGGGATATTAGTGTCTATGCCATAGGCTTGTTGGGAGGATTAAATCAGATACTGCATGTAAAGTGTTTGGCTCAGGGCCTGGCATGTAGTAAGCATTCTCAAGAGGCAGGTATTGACTCTATACTGAATTGCATTATCTCTTCAAAAGTGTAAGGGTGGGACTCAGTAAGACTGACAATTAAGCAAGAGAAAGGGTTTCCACGAATGACATTGTTCCTTTCAAAGGGGTCTTGGGCACTCTTGAACACCCACATTCATTCTTCTATCAGACCTTCCCTGTGCACTGGGTAAGGACCCTCTGCCTGGGCAAAGAATGCAGAAGAGAAGCAGGTCTGGTCTCTGTTCTCGAGGAGCTCGCAAACCATTCAGAACTGCCTTCAGAGTCAATGTGTCAGCCATGGACGTGTGCTGCCCAGCGCTCCCTTCAATAAAGAACTTGCTGATCAGCTGCACAGAGTGTGCAGCACCTCCAGGGCCTGCCTTGGCTTTCGAGCCAAGGCCATGATCTTCCAGGGAAGCCTTAGCCACGAATGAGCATGGCCATTTCTGCCCCATGGCGACTTCCGTGTGGGAAATCTTTGCACTGCAGCTCCCCATCTTCTCAGAGCTGCACCACGGCTTTTCCTACCCAACCCTCCTTCCTTCTGCCTCTTCTTTCACGGACGGCAGACCCGCGTCACGGTCTGCAGGCTTACCCTCTACTCCTGTCTCACTTCTTTTGTTTTCATAGCCATCACCCCCAATGAATCGCTTGTGCTTCTAACTCCAGCTTGACATTCCCAAGGACTTAACTGATGCATTCTATTTTTTGCCTCAAATGATTCTCATTTTGAGCCCCTGCCAGGCTGGGATCCAGGGAACTTCTGCCAGGTTCCAAACACTAAATCTAGTCTCAAAGGGCAGAGTTACACCCACTGGGGATATTTTCAGAGGAGCAGGCTTGAGGCTCCAGAGGCCATCCTGGAGGCAAGTCTAGATCTAGAAGGAGCAAAGAGCGAATTAAGGCTGCAGAGATCTGTTCTGGGAAAAGGCCTTTCCCATGTTGGGTTTCTACAATGAGCAATTTCCCCCCTGGGCACATCCCCAGCTTCTCTCTGCCTCTGGGCAGGTGGTGGGGCTGACTTGATGGGTTAATTTGGGAAGAATAACTAGGTATGTGTGACTCAGCTCCTTTGCTCCTCTTGGATCAAGGGTCTTCCACCTCCTCTGGGTTTTCCACCCCAAGGAAGAGAGCACCACCCTAGTCCAGTGTGTCCCATGTCTGGTGGATCAGGGTAATGGGGAGTGCTGGTCACCTCAATAGCTGGTGAAAGCTCACCCAGCTAATGACCACACTTCCCAACCTCCTTTGCCACTGTGGCCCTTAGTGGCCTCGTCACTAAGTTCTGGCCAATGGGATGTGAGCAGAAACGAACACTATAATTTCAACTTTCAACTTTCAGATTCTTCCCTTAGTGGGAAAGAGGGTGCCTGTCTATCCTCCCTACTGGATGGACTGTGGGCATTCTGCCTTGAGCTGGAACAGCCACCTGGAACCACTGGGTGGAAGCTACACACGGAGAATGACGGAGTCACAAATCAAAGAAGCGTGGGTCCCTGAACTGCCTCCCTTGGCTCTTACACAAGAGAGACATAAATGCCCATTTTGTTTAGGACCCTGGATTTAAGATTTCCCTGCTATGGCAGCTAACCAATACAGCAAAGCCGCCTAATGCTGGGGTTTAACCAGCAGGCCCACTTGCATCTCACACTAGGCTACGACCTCCAGCTTCCGTTCACCAGAAATAAATGTAGTGGTGTGGCCTCTGCCTGCTGTTCTTTTGTTTTATTGCTAAAATTCTCTAGAACCCAAGTGGGGTGCAGGGGTGTTTTTAGATACAGCTCTCACAAGACATGTGTGCCTGGGGGTGGTTAGAAATTCCACATGGATTTTTTTTTGTGTGTGTGTGTGAGGAAGATGAGCCCTGAGCTAACATCCATGCCAATCCTCCTCTTTTTGCTGAGGAAGACCAGCCCTGAGCTAACATCCATTGCCAATCTTCCTCCTTTTCTTTCCCTTTTTCTCCCCAAAGCCCCAGTAGACAGTTGTATGTTGTAGTTGCACATCCTGCTAGTTGTTGTATGTGGGATGCCGCCTCAGCATGGCCAGACAAGTGGTGTGTCGGTGCGCGCCCGGGATCTGAACCTGGGCCACCAGCAGCGGAGCGCGCACAAGCCACGGGGCCGGCCCCCTCCACGTGGATTTTTAATGTCACAACTTAGGGGTCTCCCTCAAGGTGGAAACCCAAAGGCAGGGATCATGCTATTGTTGGTTTTTAATCTGTCTGGACCCCGTGCTCAGCACAGCACAAAGCCTGGCACAAAGCAGGCAAGCAAGAAATGCTCGCTGACGAGGCTGATGTTGGAGGGAATTAAGGTCCGTCCAGGGCAGGCCTGCAGTGGGCTGGAGGAAATAGAAATCCCTGGATTTCTTCCTTTCTATCAGAAACCAGAACAGAAGTCTATTTCACCCTAACCCTCCTCACTGGGCACTGGTGCAGAGTCTCTGAGGAGGAATGGAATACCCTGTCTCCAGGCCGGGTCAAGGGCAAGGCCCCAAGAACACTTGGAGAGAATGGCGAAGCTTGCAAGAGGCGAGACAAGCTTCTCACTCCACAGCTGCAGGCCTGCTGTCCTGCAGAGACTGGATGGCCCTGCTCGTTCAGACACCAGAGCTGGGGCCTGGGGAGAGTTCCTTGACATGGGGAGCAAGGGTGGACACAGATGGGGAGCTGGCTGCCCCCAGGGGAATTCTGGAGGTGGGAAGCTGAGGCTGGAACAGCTTGATATGCAGGAGGAGGAGAGGGGCCAGCTGGGGGCAGCCTGCTTTCCCATTGTTTGATGGGGCAAGGAGGTGTGAGCTCCCCGTGGGCCGGGGGACCCCATGAAAGGGAAGTGGGCTCAAGCCATCATGAGAGGACCACTACTTCCAGCACAATTAGAGGCAGTGGGGTGAACCTCCTGGGGCCGAAACTGAGGGGCACGTTGATGTCGTCGCCCACGCCAGGGAACACGCAGTGCAGAAACCCTGCATGTCCACACCAGCCACGCAGAGGGCTTCAGTGGCCGTGCTCCGTCAGCACCAGGGAAATAGAACTTTGTCGTTTTTCTCCTAATTCCCTCTCTCCCTGCTCCAACACTGAAGGATCAAGCCACAGGTGGGAGGAGAGGAAGGAAGGGAAGGGAAGGGTGAGGCCCAAGCTGAGCACAGTGGAGAAGCTTTGAGCTGGATGTGGGGTTGAAACTTCTGTTTCGACTGGACTGTTCCTTTACATTCAGAAAGTGAGGCATGATTGCCTAAACAGGGCTCATCAACACAAGTGACAGGAGAGCTATGGGATCTGTTTGGGGTCATTTCAAGGGGCAAAGACGGAGGAACCATCAGAGCATGCGTGAAGGCAGAGAAGGTTCCCGTTAATTAGCGGTGCTGTGGCCACTGGAAGCTGCACATTGTCTCCTGGCTGCAAGTGTGGCACAAGGAGGGAAGAGCCCAGCATGAGCAGAAGCAGGGCCACCACCGACACATGCTCTGCAAAATGGTTCCATGAAGACTTTGAAGTCCCTTCTCACTCTGATACCTGTAGAAGAGCCCGAAAAGAGTGGCCACACAGAAAGTGCTCAAAGCCTGCCTGTGACAAGGAGCTCCCTCCAAGGCAGCCTAATCTATTGTTGGACATCGTATTAGAAAGTTTTCCTAAATTAACATGAAATGTCTCCCTTGTTTTGCAACTGGAGCCACACAGAACAAGCCCACTTCCTTTTGACATTGGAACACTAAGAACAAGGCCTCTCCAAGGTCATCCGTTTCCGGAAGGGCATGTCCCCAGCCCCTCTCTCTCCTCCACCACCGCAGACAAAGCAGCAGTCTGGGAGAGTCGGTGCTCGGTGATTGCACTCTTTTTAACCTTTATTTTGAGTGTAAGGACGTGAGTGCCACAACAGATGGCTGCCCATCCCCTCCCCTCCACGGTGGCCTGAGGGAGTAGCAGGAATGTCCTAGCTGCAGGATGGGGATCAGCAAACAGTCCAGACCGTCTTCTCCCTCCGTATCCACTTGGAGAGTTGCTGGGTCAGGTGCCACTCTGTCTCGCAGCGTTGATGGGCGTGAGGGCTGGGCGGGGCCATGGGGCTCACAGAGCAGGCAGCCGCGGGGAGAAGCAGCTGGGGAACGTGCAAAAGTGATCAAGTCACGGGCCAGGGGGAGGCTGGAGGTCCACGTTCAGGCCGTCTTGGGGGACAGAGTGGGTTTCTCAGGCTGGACAGCACGGGCAGGGGCCTCACTCCACAGGCGAGCCCTGCCTGCTCCGTGTTACCCAAGTTTGTATGGCAGCCCCCCGAGCCCTTCACTCGGCCACGTCAATGGACAGCATGGCCTTGATTGCAGGGAACTTGTCACAGGAGAAGTCAGCAAGCAGCTGCTTGGTGCCACTGCGGGTGGGCAGGATCTCAAAACGCACCCGGGACTGCTCCTTGGGGCGCAGAGCTGGCACGCTGATGGGGAAGGACACAGTTGACGGTGAGATTCATGGAGCTCAGGCTCCACGGGTCTTCTGCCACCCAGTCTGGCTCTGGTGGGGGCTGGACAAGGTCACTGCTCCTTTAGCTCTCTCTAGCTGCCTCCTGGGTCACGGGGCCCCTCCAGCCCTGGGACCCCTCAGCAGGGAAAGGTTGGGGTCCCATGATCTCCCAACTATGCTAAGCCCTGAGGACCAGCTCCAAGCTTTGGTGTCCTGAACTTCCCGAGAGTTCCAAACCAAATGCCAATGTGTACCCCTACGTGCAGATTCTGGAGTTCCAAGGCTAGAGAAGCTCTGTCTGCCCTGCCTGGGGGGCCCTGGGGAGACCCCCCCACCCCCCTCTCGTCATCCCCACTGGCCCTCAGGCCTGGGACTCACTCAATCTTGAGGCTGCCCGTCAGCAGGCCGCTCCCCTCCACCATCAGCAGGCAGTTCTTCACCGGCTCATCCAGCGGGTTGGAGAAGTGCATCTGCACGTTCACGGGCTTCTGCACCTGGGCCTGGTCCAGCACCTATGAGGAGAGGGGCTGATGAGTCAGAGTATGGGCTGCTGTCTCACCTGCCACTCAGTGAGAGCAACCGGGCTGGGTGGGCGACTTGGTGATGGGGAAGATGTCACTGAGGACGAAGGAAGGGAGGACCATTTATTCAGTCCTTCTAAGTGCCAGAGACATCCATGCGTGGGGTTCCTAGGAAATTGCTATCATCTCCACGCTTCAGATGGGACACCCAGGCTCAGAGGGAGAGGCGGCACGGCACAGTGGCTGAGAGGCTTTAACTTCCATGCCGGTTCATGGGCCCCTTCTCTAGCTCATCAGGGAAGGGCAGCCCCCCTGCTGCCCAGGACAGCCCAGCTCCACTGGGGAGCCCTCTGAGAGTTAGGAAATGTTTCATTCTGAACTTAATCATAGTACTTTCCCCGAACCTCCCACTCGCTGGTCCCGTTTCTTCTCTTCAAGCCTGGAAGCCCCCTCCCTGGGAGGCCTGAGCCTGCTCAGACCCACTCCTCAGCAGGGGACACGGCGTTGGGCCCCCAGCTCAATTCAGGCCACTCTCCTCTGATGACACCCCAGTCTAGTGATGTCCTTCTAAACTTCTGGAGCCCAAAGCTTCCCTACATGCCATGCTGTGGTCTGGACGGGGCTCCAGCACCACGCTGTCCCTGGTCGGGGGCCGGAGAAGCCTCAGTTTCCAGTCAGAAAAGCAACCTGGACTATATTTGCTCCCTAAGACAAAAGCTAGTGGTTCGGCCAAGAAGCAGCCATGAGTGGGCAGACACGTCGTCTCTCTAGGCCTCAACTTCCTCATCTGTTAAGCAGATTAGCCCTCCCTCTGCGCCTGCCTCCCTGGCCTAGGAGGGACCCGACGAGATCACAGATGGGACGGAGAGAAAGCCTTTTGGAGATGCAGACTGAAATTGTATGGCTGGTGGATTTCTTTTCTTCTTCTTTTGAGGATGACTAGAGGTGCTACTTTTTGTTAGTTTGGTTTTTCCTTTTCTTGCCCCTGATCCTCACAGCAACCACCTGACAGTGATAAAGCTGCAGTTCAGACGGATTGAAGAGCCAGGGCCTCCCTGGTTCCAGAGCCTTTGCTCTTCTTGCTAGGCCTGCAGTGCCTACCAATAATTTGTGCATGACTGAAACATTTTAGAGGCCGCGATCTCTACACAACTTCTCCCAGGGAGCTCGTTTAAGAGTATGACATAATTGGAAGGGCAAAGCATGAGTCTATGCCCTCGGGATACAGCAAGGCTACATAAACAGTGCCATATTTTTCACATTGATATTTGATTTGAGATTTCCATGTATTTATTTTTCTTTCTTTATTGCTGCTTACCACCCTGTCCTATTGACCCAAATCTGTACATGCACCCAAGGAAGCGGGTAAAGGCCACAAGACACTTTGTCTGCTTGTCAGTGTTCATGGGCCAATGTGAAGGACATCACCCTTTGGAACAAAGTTCACATTTCATGGTCTGATTCTACAGTCTGAGGCCCTCAGTGCTAACTGCCAGTCAGTGCCAGGTAAGATAATGGGATTTTACCCAAATTATTATCTTTTCATACAGATCACCCTCAGGAGTTTAAAAATATGTGCCCTGGAGCCAGCCCCGTGGCGTAGTGGTTAAGTGCGTGCGCTCCGCTGTTGGGGGCCTGGGTTCGGATCCCGGGCGCGCACCGACGCACCGCTTGTCAGGCCATGCTGTGGCGGCGTCCCACATAAAGTGGAGGAAGATGGGCATGGATGTTAGCCCAGGGCCAGTCTTTCTCAGCAAAAAGAGGAGGATTGGCATGGATGTTAGCTCAGGGCTGATCTTCCTCACAAAAAAAAAGTCTGTGCCCTGTTCTGAACGAGCTCTGCACTGATTCATTCAATTAAGATGAGAATGTCTTGATTCTCCGGAGGCTGAAGTAGAGGAGAGAATGTGTTAGGAGGAAATTCACACAGAGATGCCCAAGAAGAAAGATCGGATGCCTTGTAAAAAGACTAAATAAGAACACTCTTCATGGCACATTTCTAGCCTGTGCGTATGCTGATTTCCTTTCTAAAGATATTATGGTCTCTTTAAATACAAAGCCAACTTGATATGGAAATCCAAAAGATGCCAAGTGTTGAATAAAAGATAAAGCTATAAGGTTTGAGGCCATCGGATAAGGGAGTTTTATGGGGAAAAACTACCTTCATTTAAACACTGATCATCTTAACACAGAACGTTTTCATAACTGAACTGGCTGCTACCCAGCATCCTTTCCCAGTCTCAGAAGTGGGAATCAGCACTTGGCTGTCCATCACGTCCACAGGGACGGGGTACATTTCTTGGAAATGCCCTGGGAAGGACGAGAGGCTTTAACATGCGGGGGACAAGCAGGAAGGACAAAGAAAACCCTTGTGGGTGGGGAAGAACACGAGTCTGGATCCAAGTCGCTCTGTTCCAGGCCTGTTTCTATCTTACCAGCTCTGATTAGCTTCTAAGATATTGCACCACAGGAGACAGTGATGGGCCCAGAAGAGGGGGCGCACATCCCCTCGTGGAGTTTACGGTCTAGTAGGAGATGGCAGCCAAACAATTGCACACACAAAGGTATAACCTGATCTAGAACAAATGCTGTGAGGTAAGAGGACACAGGCTCTGAGGGTGTGTAACTGGGGACCAGGCCTAACTGGGGGGGCGATCAGGAAAGGCTTCCCCGAGGAAATGACACCCTGCAAGGGAAATATTTTATTATCCCCAGAACAGAGTTGGGGCAACTGAGACTCAGAGATTCAGGGACTTATTCAGTGTCACTGCTGATAAACGTTGGGGCCTAGATACAAGGTTACAGGCCCAAGGTCTGAGCTACTGCCCCTCTGCTTTCCCCCAAGCTGGCCATCCTGTCACTGACTCCCTAGCCCCTGAGGGGGGACACCTCCCATCCTGAAGCACAGCCCAGATTAACCAAGGCAGTGAAAGGGCTTGATCACAGGCTGGCCGCATGGGAGCGGGCGCCCTGGGTCCCCCTGCCCTGTGTCTGAGGTCAGGAGCCCCTGCAGCTAGGGTGCAGCTTAGGGAGGGGTGGGACCAGGGCAGCCACAATTATCTAGCTCCTCTAGAAATCTGGGGCTTGGGAGGCTGGCGGCATTGTGATTGGGCAGGAAAAGGCAATCGCAGTCTAGACAGCTGGGACAGATGGTAGATACAGCAGACGCAGGAGAGCCTGACCCAGGAGGCTCTCTGTGGGACCCCACGGGAAGATCCCATTTCCTCTGCCCATCTACCTGCTGGTCCTGGCCTGCCAGCCTCACCCCTCAGAGCTGTACTGTCTGGCTGTAGCGGCTTCTGCTCTGGGCTGTGGGGTAGGGACAGGCTTGGAGTCAGCACAAGTTCTCCTGGTCCCCATGCTGAGGAAGGGACAGAGTGGCCTCAGGTGCCTCTCGCAGACCTGCAAGCCCCCACATGCCTGGGCTCCAGGGAGAGAGCCTGCAGCCAAAAGCAAGCCCAAAAGGCAGAGACAGAGGCATCTTCATTCTCAACCATTGCAAAGATGCTATGATTGGCTACAGACCTGTCTGGATGCCCTGGAAAGGGCCCTGGGCTGGGAGTCCCAGGGCCTGAGGTCTAGCCCTGGCTCTGGCAGTAACTGGCTGTTCCCTTCTGGGCCTCAGTTTACTTACTCACGTGTGAAATGGGAGGGTATGGGAGCATGAGACTAGGTTCCTAAGAGTCCATGATTCTGTAACCCTGGGGTCTAGAGAGTGGAGAGATGCACCCATTTCCCATTCACTCCACAAACATGTCTGGGGATTGGGCCATGGGCTCCCTGCAGGCAGGACCCACTCCATGTGCCCCCTGTGAATCCTGAGCCTGGCACAGCCCAGAACACAGCAGATGCTCAGAGCTGAGTGAGGGGGCAAGTGAGCTGAAGAGTCCTCCAGCTGCTCCTCAGCTGATGTCCCCAGGGGGTCTAGAACTGGAACCAAAGAAGCCTCAGGGCAATGTGCCTGTTTATCTCGCCAGACAGGAAGGAAGGACACTGTTCTGAGCAGGAACTCGTGGCCAATCCCTTTGGCAGAGGGTGGACACGAGCTGGGCCCAGTTCTCTGCCCCTCTCAGCAGGGAAGGACCTTCCTTGTGGTCTGGGAGGGCTGTGGCTCAGGGGGCTGGCAGGGCCTGTGGGGGATGCACTGGCTGGGGAGGGACCCCTTCACCACCCCTTTACCTCCAGGGTCAGGGTGGGGTTGTCCAGGATGACGTCCCTCGCCACCACCACCTCGGCCTCGTTGGTGACCTGGCACACGGCTGTGGTCCGGATCATGTTGTCCGCCTTCAGGTATGTCTCATACTGGGCATACGGGATCTTCACGGGATGCTGTATTTCTTGAAGGAGAAGCCAGGGGAGCAGAGTGAGAGGGAGCGGGGTTGGCTTCTGAAACCTTGAGAGCTGATGCCAAGCCAAGTCAGGGTGAGCTGGCCAGGAATATCTGTAGCCCAAGGCTTGCCTGAGCCCTCCCTTGGCTGGGCCCTGTGGGAAGCACGCCCCTGTTCTGGGCAGGCCACAGAGCAGGGCCAGGGAGAGAGAGACCAGGACTCAGGCTGGCTGGTCAGACTCCGGGAGGATGGGCTCGTAGGGGCTGAGGCTTCCTCCCCATCTGGAAAGTGTTGGAGGGCAAGTTTCCCTCTAAGGAGCAGGGGAAGTGTATGAATGTTTCCTGATCGCCTAATGATGATGACAACAACAGTGACAGCACAATCGTAACCAGGAAGGGAAGCCAGGGATTGGCTGAATGAGTGCTTAGGATCCTCCCAGGTCATCTAGCAGCCTGGGATTCCATTGCAACAGCATCCCAACCATCTCCCCACCTCTGGTCTCGCCTGCTTCTAAGCCATCCACACGCACCAGTCAGACAAGTCTTTAGAAGCACCGTTTGTTTTCCCAATCATGTCATTCCTCTTCCACGTCACTTCAGAAATCTCCCACGGCTCCTCGCTGAATAAAGTTCAGACCCCTCAACCTGGACCTGCCTTTGAGCCCAACTCACCTCTTCCTTAAAAAAACCCTCCGCGGTTCTCATTGTTCTTCTGACAAAACAAGAGGCGCATTGTCATCTCCGTGCTTTGACTCACACGGTTCCCTCAGATGGAAATGCCTTCCTCGGCTTCTCTCCACCTGTCCGGCTCCTCCCCAAGCCTCAAGGCCCCTCTCGGACACCGCAGGCCATGGGGCCCTCTCTCTTCTCTGTGGTCGGGGCACAACCTCCTCTCTATCACGTGGTCACGTGGGTGGCCTGGGGGTGCCCCGGCACCCATGGGGTCATATATTCTTTGAGGGAAGACTCTGGGGAGGAAGCTGCGTCTCCTTTCAGCCCTGGAGGGGTTTGCCCAGGGTGCCCCAAATGTGGAGATGGCAGGTCCTTACAGCTGGTCCAACCCTCTCGGACAGTGAACACTAGGGCTCAGAAAGGGAAGGAGACTCAACGGGGTCACCCAGAAAGTAGGTGACAGTGTCGGGCCTCTAGGACCACATCACCTGCATCTTTCCCCCTTCCCATCTCACTCTGCTACAGAAATATGTTATTTTTTAAATGATTTCCCTCATGTGAATTATTTTTGGCCTAAAAAAGTAGCTCTTTCCTCGAGTTTTGAAGGTAAATAACAGCCAGGCAGTTGCTTCTGGGGAAGATTTCTGCTAAAATTCCGCCAGAAGACAAGTTGCTAGGGGGTGCTGCCTTCTCATAGGTGTAACACACCTGTTTCTCTGCTGACAGAATTCTTTCAAGATGGGCTGTATAATTAAACACTTTATGTTAGTTCCTTATGTGAAGCAAGTAGCCACCCCACCCTGGTTAATCTGCTTTGTAAGTCCAAACTTTTCATAACAGCTTGAAGGATTTTGCCACTGTGGGCACACCTGCATTCTAATCCTTCCACAGCGCCAGCCTTTCCATGCTCCACCTTTCTCCCTTCCCGTCTGTGCTACCCACGAGCAAGGAGTCACTGTTCCTCCCAAATTCTCACACCTCCAAGAAAATCCATCACTGTCGTCAGGAATCAGGAGACTCCACCCACCCACTGGCAGCTATGGGGGAACACTGGGCGAAGGTTCAAGACCCTGAAGTATATTGCAGCCCGTCTAGTGTCAGGCCTGAAAAGTGATTCAGTGTAGGGTGGGGGGTGGCACGTGGGAGGGGTGGCAACCATACAACTTTGAAAATGGGGGGCTGCACTGGATTTAGTATCAGGACACCTAGGACCAAGACCCTGGCATTGCCACGTACTAGCTATGACACTTAATTTCTTAAGCAAGTCACAATCTCTCTAAGCCTCAGTTTCTGCGTCTGTAAGATGCAGATACTGAAATCTGTTTTTTAAGCAGGTCAAATGAGATAGTATACAAGGAAGTGCTCTGCGCACTGTGCAAAGTGGAATATACCTGTAAGGGAGATTGAGGTGTGTCTGTTAACTGCCAAATCTTCCTTCCTTCCTCCCCCAGGGTGTAAAAGGATTTTGGTTGGCACCACCCTGACTTGTGCTGTTCATCATTACAGCAATTTCCAAAACTTCAAAACCCACAGCTTAACCACAGAGGCCATGTGCTGCTCCTTAGTCAGTTGAGTCAGTTCCAATAGGAACTCTCCACCCCAGAATGTCAGCTATCTTGGATGTGCGGCGCCCCAACAGCCTATGGGAAGAGTTACCTTCTTTGGGATCCAGGGATATTGTGACGGAGTCCTTCCACACCTCGTGTACAAGTGTGCCGTTGTAGACGATAGTCCAGGCCGTCATGTTCACTATCACTGTCTTCATATCATTCGTCAGGTTTTTGAGCATCAGGGTCAGGTTGACTTCTTTGCCCACTTCCAGGATGCCAGTGACCTTGAAGGTCCCAGAGATGCTGGGCTGCTGTAGATTCCTTTCCGCGTATCTCGCAGCCGCGTATCTCGCAGATGTTGCATCAAATGCAACATTGGGTTTAAGTTTCTCCAAGGCCTTTCGAAACACTTGTCTTTCCTGGCTGGAACCTGCGTGATGGGAAGAGAGAGAAGCATCTCAGGGATGCAGTGGCAACCTGGACAAAGGACGGCGCCCTACCTGGAAGGGCGGCCTGGGACTAACACTGGTTCTTCTGCTTGCACAACGATTCTGATCTGAGCAGGTGTCCAACCTCTCCAGGTCTCCATCTCACCCTCCTTACCATGAGGCTCACAGACCAGGTGGTCTATGGTGCTTTTCCAATCAGCTATATATTTCCAAGGAGCTGCAGAGAAAACCTTACCAGTACCTGCATAAAATTATACCATATGGCTTGATGTTTTGCTTAGACTAATTAGGTTAGATTTCTTTCTTTCTTTTTTTTTTTTTGGATAAAAGGTCTCTTGTGAGACTTAAAGAACAAACAGATAATTTTAAAATAAATAAAAAAACGGAACTGAAAAAGGTTAGAAAGAGTTCATAAGCAAAAAAAAACCAAAACAAGGTTATGATGTAGAATTGACTTCAGTAAAAATTTTTTTCAAACCACTTTACTATGTTATTCTGCCTTGTTTCTAAAGGCGCTTTGAGGGCTGAAGAGTGGCACTGTTGTCTGTGTCAGCTGACAAAAACCAACCAGTTGGTATGGTTCCAAGTTGTGACTAGTTTAAATTGTTGAGAGAGCCCAGGTTTCAAAAACATAAAGGACGGGTTTTCTGACTCTAACGGAGATTATGAGTGCTGCTGAATGGGATGGTATGAACAGCCCCCAGGGAATGGCCGTGATGTGCCCTAAAGATCACGGCTCCTGGGCACTAGGAGCGCAGTAACCAACTCTCAGTCTCTGAGCCGCGTTGACCGCACAGGTCATGTAAGGCTCCCTGCCTCGACCTGTAGGTAGACCCACTACCAAGAAGAAGGTATTGGCCTTCCAGGAACACAGACAGAGGCGCACAAAGAAGAATTACCATGTTTATATCTCAGAGCACGCTTATGGCCCCCACCTTCCTTAAACAACCTATGAGATTTTTAAGACAACAGATGACTTATTATAAGTCTTTAATACTTTACAGCCTATAAAGCCTACAAACTTTACCACTTAACCAGGCCTTTCCCATAAGTTACATATAACAACTGGCTGAGACCTCAGAGTCCAACTCAACCAAGCCCATCATGTTAGAATTAAGGACCTAAGAGGAGAAGCAACTGGTCCAAGTGACTGGTCTAATCTGGGGATTAAAGGCAAAGAGATAGCCAGTCCCCTGGTGTCTAGACCCTTAATCCAAGCCTCCTACCACACCCTACTGAAAAGGAAGCAGGAGCCAGATTACCCAAACTGACAGCTCTCGGCAGGCTGGGTTCCTTTTGGTGCCTTCCCATCCTCTTGCCAAATTGTCAGTCCACACCCACAGCTGATGTCTGTGCAGCGAGCTGAGCCTTCTGTGCCCAGGACCTTGAAGCAGGTGTGTTTGCTCAGACGAGGCTCAGAGCCTAGATACCTATATAGGTCACCTGCCTGGGTTTACTCACTCGACCAAGCTTCCTGCTACTGTTTTCTTCCTCGGTGTTGCTATTACGCAAACGCTTAGTAGCCCATTTTATGAGCTTTTTCTCCGGGCCCCCAAGGACAAGCTGGCATCATTAGATAAGGAGAACTGGCGAAGAACAGGCAGGGTGATCACCCTGCTGTCACGCAGGGGCTGGGGCATTGTCAGGAATCCTGCAGGGATGCCCTAGCCTGGCCACAGCCTGGCCCCTCTCCATTGCTTAGGAGGTTGGCTGGGACAGCTAGAGCCCCAAGAAGCAGAATTGAGGTGTTACAGTAAGGTAGGGAACCCCACAGAATCATAGATCCATGTAAGCAGGGCACTTCAAAAGTCACCTTAGGAGGTCATTATTCCAATGAGGCTACAGATGTTCAAGTTGATAAAAATCACCACTATTTATGAAGTCCTCACCATGTACCAGGCACTGCCCTTGGTGCTTTATGTACACGAGCTCATTTAAATCCTACTGAAGACAGTATGGCTATTCTCATTTTACAGGTGAGGAGATGAGGGATCAGAGATCCTAAGAATCCTGCCTGAGGTCGCCCACTTATAAGTGGAAGGACTGGAGCTCGCCTCCTGCCCCGGGCTATTTGTTCCCTGGCCCAGACACTTGTTTCCACATGATGATGGTGTTGAAAATGCTTGTCCTACATCTGCCATCCCCCCTGGCCTGTGAGTTCTGTGAGGGCAGGGCCCCATTTGCTGTGTTCTTCGTTGCCTCCCAGAGCCCGGCATGGAGCAGGCACCTGGAGCAGGGTCTCACCATGTATTTACTGACTGAGAGAAGGGCCATCTGACCCCAACCGTGGGAATGCCCTGCATAGGCAGATTGGGGCCAAATTGAGGCCACCAATCTCATCACCCTAGAGTCGTGCCTCAAAATGTCCACAAATACCGCTACTCAGAGGGGTCACCCACCTGGATTTGGAGTCAGACCCTGTCTCCCGTGCTCAGCCTTCCTCTTTTGTAAAATGCAGCCAACACCAACAGCGAGCAGTTGCACAAAGTTTTAGGGTTTACTTCAGGGTGGACTGTGGGCACCTTTATGAGAGCACTTTCCTGACCTCTCAGAACCAACGGTGAGGATCAACCGAAGCAACTCTTTCAAAGCATTTTCTAAAGAGTGAAATATTGACCCCAAGAAGGAGTGACTGTGGCCTGCCAGAGCAAGCGTTAATTCACTTTCGGCTATTTCTGAAAATGAACATCACCTTCCAATGTAGAACTTTCATCACCGTTGAGAATCCTCAAAGAGATAGGTTGTTGACTCGAAGAACAACAAATGTAATTTGAGTTAAAGGCGGCCTCATAGCAACCAGCCCTCCAGGTGAATTTAGGAGGCCCAACATTCACATGGACGCTCAGGATTTCAGGGACTCAGGTGTTCTCCTCACGAAGTAGACCCACCTCATCTGGCTTCTTGGGAAGCCTCTGTGCATACACAGCACAGACCCATGTCTTTGGGGTCTTTGTCTATTTCCTTGTTCAGATAGTGTTTCCTGCCTGTGTTTCTTGGAGGCTAGGGGAGTGGGCTGTCTGAGAAAGTTCTCCTAAAGCCCCTGGGGCCTCCCATGGGGCCATGTTTCTCCCTGTAATGTTCAGTCACAGTGCTGTCACCCCAGTCATGCAATTGGCAAAGGGACACAGCTGGAGATGAGCTGGACTGACAGCTGCCTGTGCCCTGCAGCAAACTTCCGCTGGCACTGTGCCTGCCTGTGACAGTCCTGTCCCCACCGGAAATAGTCTGGGGAGTTGGGTGTTAGGTGCTGGGGAGCAGTCCTACCATTCTGGCTGGGAACGCAGGAAGAATATGAGGAATTTTCCCTTCTCCACCCTCAAAGCTGTCCTTCCACCATCAAGCCCTGGATGGTACCGCCCCATCAGTGCCCCTCCTACCTTCTGGGTACTTGTACTTATCGGTGACGTCCAGGCGAGAGTTGCTGCCCACTGCCTTGGTGCTGATATACTGGCCAACGCTGCGAGATTCCGAGGAACTCCGCTTCTGGGTGCCGTTGTAGACATCATAGATCCAGGTGATGCGGTCAGCATTAACCTCCGCAAAGATGAAGGGCATGTCGAAGTCCTTGTCCACATCGCCCTCTCGGACAGCGATAACCGAAGCTGGGCCACACTGGAACACCCCTGGCGGCCAGGATGCACAGGTTGGATGCATGCCAAAACCAGGCCCGTCTGCAATAGCCCACCCCAGGGCTCGCTCCTCTAGGGGCCATCCACGACCACCCAACTCCCCTGCCTCTACCCCGCCAAACTTCTTCAGCCCTGACAGTCTGCCCCCGTCATTTGGCACTCAGCACAGACCCTCCCAGGTTATTGTCATCCTCTGCAATGGCACCCTGGTCAGACTCCACCTCTACGGAAGACTGGCCCAATCCTGCATTCTGTGAGTGTGGACTTCCTGCTGACCCACTGCCTTCAGTCCAGTTCCTAAAAAGGAAAGTTCTGCTCTCTTGTGCTCAGGGCTGCTTCTTTTCTACCTCTGCAAATCATTCTTCCCAGATCATCACCCCCTATTCCTGGACAACTTTCCCAAAAACCCAGCCCACAGGTGTTTCTTGCTCCTCTGAGCTCCAAAACCCTGAACATCACCTCCCTCCTGTAGCTCTCAGCATATAGAGCTCTGATAGATAGATAGATAGATAGATAGATAGATAGATAGAATAGATATAGATGGATAGATAGACAGATACACAGATTAGATAGATAGATGATAGATAGATGATAGATAGATAGATAGATAGACAGACAGATAAATGGATGGGATGGATGGATGGATATAATGTAGATGTAGATATAGATATATAATTACAGTTTCATTTCTGAAGTGTCCAGCTGAGAAAAAGCAAGGTGCAGCAAAATAGAAAGAAGAGTATTATTCTGTTTGTGTTTACAAAACAAATAAACAAAAAAGATACACACACACAGACATACACACACTTTTGTATGCCTGGAACAGTGACTTTCAACTTTTTTTTACCATGACCTCTAGAAATAAATAGATTTTACATCATGGCACATGTATGATCCTGAAACACAAGTTTCACAGGACAATACTTATTCTTACCACTTTTTCTGATATTTTCTTTCCTTTTCCTTTCCTTCCGCAATCCCTTTCCAGGGCATGCTATTACATTTCTTAAAACAATGGTCACAACCCACTAAATTGATTTTATAACCACTAATGGATTGCAGCGGAAAGTCTGAAAAACAGTGGCCTAGAAACAGTCTAGAAGGCTCCCCCCCTATACCCCCCCATCTAGTGACGCTTGTTGCTTTTGGTAGAGAGGCTGCGGTTGCGGGAGGGGGTGAGATCGACTTTTCACTGTAAGTCCTTTTAGAATGGTTTGAAAATTTTTTTAACCATGTGCACATATGACTTTATAGAATTAACTTTTTTGAAGTTTGAAAGAAACAACTGAAAATGAAGGGAACAGACAAGACCTGCTCCAGATGTCAGAGGAGGGAAGAGAGGAGGGTCCTGTAGAGCCTGGGACCCAAGCTCTGACAGGGGAGGAGGGAGGAGAGGCCAGAGGTGGGAGCAGAGCCTGGGAGCACGGCGACAGGGATGAGGCCAGCCTATGCGAAGGAGCGCTCAGCTGGGCAGGGTACATGCATGCAGGTGAGAGAGGTGCTGAGGGCTGGGCTGAGCTAGGGAATTTGGGCTAGACCCCAAGGCAATGGGAGATGGGGAGGTTTCTGTGCTGGGAGGGACAGCCTACTAGGGTGGTGCACGGAAATCACTGTTGGCAGAGGACAACTTCTTTCCCTTGTTGCCTGGCGTGTGCCAGGGCCTCCGCAACAGCGACGACAGCCGTGTGGGTGCAGGGAAGGCACCCATTTAATAGTAGCCTGAGCCAAGCAAAATTAGGGGGGGAAATCTACTTTGAAAATATTTTTTTTAAATCCCATTGTGCCTTCCAGAGATGGAGATGACTCGGGTGACCTTCCTGTGCTGTTGTCGACTACTGCAAAGAATTGAGAGGCCGTGACCTAGAGCCAGACACAGAGAAGGAGGACACCAGCAGGCTGGCAGAGGGTTACCTTGGCTCCTCTCCTGGGGGGTGGCATCCAGAACCTGCCATCCATTGTACGAGGGGCCCAGGTCGGTCCGCACAAACCAGGCTTCATTCCAGACATGGAAATTCCTGCAGATAGAACCACAGACTGCAGAGGCCACACAGCAGGCGAGGGGCAAAATACCACATCTCTGATCTGATGGTGCAATGCCCTAATACTCATCAAGTGGGTTTACTCTGTGCCAGCTACTGTGCTAAACCTTGGCGAGCATCGTCTCACTTAAATCCTCACAGCACTATGAAACCGGTACTATTTTTATGCCCATCTCATAAAAGGGGAAACTGAGGCTCAGAGAGTTTAGGCAGCTAACAATGGCAGAATCAAAGTTTGGACCCAGGTATGCCTGGCTCCAAAGCCTAGGTCCTTGACCACCATGTTCTACTGCCTTTCTGAGGAACAGAACAGAGCTAGGTTCGAGTCAGAGACCCAGCAGGCAAACCCACACAGCTTTCTCTTGTGCTTCCTGCTGGGGTACAGTTCTGTACTTCATGTGGGCTGAAAATGAATGTGGCTGCAGCAAGAGCAACAGGCCTAAGAGCCACAAAGCCTCTGGGCTGAGGTCTGGATTGAAGAATGACATATACCAGTCCTAGAATGTTCTTCATCAATGGCATCCCCTTGTCTCCCAATCTGTATGTCCAAGTCATGGCTCCCCTCCCTTACCAGGTATAGCCAATCAGCCAAAGTCTTATTCATTCCATCCCTTGATTCTGCCCTCTTCTCTCCTCCTTGCCACTCCCACTGCAACTATACTAACAATGGCTTTGGCAATTTTTGGTCCAACTAGAAGAAAATGTAAGTCCAACATAAATCCAAGTTGTGTCCAACCTGGAAAAAAATTTTTTATACTCATGATACGGAGAGGATAGCTTTAGACAGAATGCCAACTTCAGAATCTGTAAGGGAAAAGACTGATAAATTTGACCAGGTAAAAATATTAAACTTGCATATACCAAACAAACAAGCAAACGCTAGTTCTGTTTCCAATATGAAGGAGTAAGCACACAACAGATGGTCCCTTCTGTGGATAACAATAAACTGAAAAAAAAATACAAAAGAGAACTTTCTAAGAGTGAACAAAGTGGGAGGATTTTGGAAGGGAGTCAAAACTTGGAGGGAGGGAATGGCATGGGGCGAGTTGCACTTTTGGTGACTTTGCCCTAAGGACCGGCAACAGTGGGAATAAAGTTTAGGGCAGTAAAAACTCCAACAGACAGCCCACATCTTTCTGACCTGAGGAGCCAAGAAACAGAGTCTTGGTCAACCAGGCCTGCTAGAGAGTGAGGGGGAAGTCCTGGAAAGGATAGAGTCAGAGAAAGGGGACCCCAAATTTGTATATAAACTTTGCTGAAGCCTCTGGGCAACCTCTGAGCCATGCATGTACGGAGGCAGACTATAAGCAGTTCAGCTAAAGATAAAAGAACTGAACTGAGATGTGAGCTGCTGCCCACCACAGGTGAGGCAGAGTTTGCAGCTTGAGTCTATCTCAGGTGGACTGCTAAGGCAAAATAACAGAATCCAGACATACTCGATGTCCAGGATACAATCCCAAATTACTCAACATACAAAGAACCAGAAAAATGTGACTTATCCTCAAGGGAAAAGACAATCAACCAGGACTAACACTAAGCTAATCCAGATGTTGGAATTATTGGATAAGGACTTTAAAGCAGCTATTATAACTATTCTCAATGAAATAAAGGAAAATATGCTCATAACAAATGAGAAGAGAGGGACTCTTAGCAGAGAAATAGAAAATATCAAAAAAGAACCAAATGGCAATTTTTAACTGGAAAAAAGACCAATATGTGAAGTTAAATAGTTCAATGGATGGGCTTACTAGCAGAATAGAAATGACAGAGGAAAGAGTTGGTAAATTTGAAGATAGATCAGTAGACATTGTCCAGTCTAAAGAAGAGAGAGAAAAGAGATTGAAAAAAAATCAATAAAGTGGAGAAAATACATGCAATATATACACTAGAGAGAGATTTGCTGTAATTAATATTATAAAGTACTTACAAATCAATAAGAAAAAAAAAACTAAAGAAAAAGTCAAACATGCCAATTAAGGACAATGAGCAGGCAATTTTTATGTGAAATACAAATGATCACTGACCATATGAAAATAGTTTTAAACTTATTACCATTAAAATAAAATTAAAATGACAAAAAGATACCATTACACCTATTAGGCTGACAAAGATGAAAACATAGAATGATACGCATTGTTGTGTGACACTCATTTCCAGGTGTGGGAAAACAGCACTGTCATACAGCACTGGTGGGAGTTTAAATTGGTCTGACATTTGTGGAGGGCAATTTGGCAATGAGCATGAAAAACCTTTAAAAATCTACATACCCACTGAGCCGGTGATTCCACTTCTAGGAATTTCTCCTATAAAAAACTCACAGGAGTGCCATAGATGGACATGGAAAGATGTTCACTGTAGCATTGTTTGTAATAGCAAAAATAATGGAGGAAAAGTTCATCGATAAGGGAACAGTCAGATAAATTGTGGCAGAGCCATGCAACAGAATATCACACACCTGTCTAAAAGAATGTGCAAAATCAATCTAGCATTTACATGGGAAGATGTCTAAAATATATCATCAAGTAAGAAAAGCAAGTTACAAAATAGTATGTTGATATATATGTATAGGTATAAGCTTATAAAAATGTATACAAATATGATGAACCTATTTGGATTTAGAAAATTATACATAAAAAATCAGTAACAGCATCTTAGATAACCATAGTTTAGATAACAGTTTGGAGTCTATATTGTATATATGGATAAATTTGGGTGCATATTAAATTTCTATAATGTTTACATTTTCTATAATGAGAATTACTCATCATTTCTATAATTCTGTAGTTATAAAATAAGTGAATATTTAAAAATATATTTTAAACAATAACAGCTAATACAGTAAATGTCTTCATAGAAAGTTATTAAGTGTTCTAACTGCCTTACATATATTAACTCATTTAATCGTCACAACACTCTCCTAAGACAGGAATAATTATTATCCCCATTCAACAATTCTGGAAACTGAGACACAGAAAGGTGACTTGTTCAAGGTCTCACAACAAGTGAATAGTCAGAGTGGGATCTGAACCCAGGCAGAAGGGCTGCAGGGTCTTGCTTTTAACTATCGAACTATACTGTCTCTCTAAATTTTTATTTATTGACATAGAAAGATATAAAAAATGATAAAATAGATTGTTTAACTTGATCCCATTTGGGTAATTAAAACTCAAAGCACATACATCTAATGTGTATGAATATAAACAAAATAAAATGTCTGGAAGGCTCTATCTCAAAATGTTTTTCTTGGGTAGTTGTGTTACTAATGACTCTTCTTATTTATTTTTTATTATTTTATAATCAGGAAGAGATTGTTTCCATTTTGCGTGTTGGAAGAGGCTTCCTGTGGGGATCCGATAGGATAAGTGTGGATGGGGGAGTTCTACACTATACAGGTGTCAAAGGAGGATAAGGTGCCCCTTAAGTACTTATCAGGTGCAACGTGACCCTGCGACATCCTCCAGGGAGCGAGGGAGATATGGAAAGTCAGCTCCAAAACAAGGCAGAAAGGGAGAAGGCCAGAGGAGGTGAACAAACAGATAATTAAAAATAATACCAACCAATGATACGAGTGGGAAGAAAGGATACACTTCACTCCTGTAATGAAACCTAGGTCATCACAATCTTTCTGGAAGGCAACAGCAATAGATGTCATGAGCCTTTAAAATGTTCATTCCCTTTAACCCTGGGTATACCATTTCTAGGAATCTTTCTCATGAGACTGATCACAGATGTGCTCAAGATTTCCATATAAGAACGCTCATTACTGTGTTATTTATAGGAGGAAAAAAGAGAAATAGATAACAGAGAGAATAGGAAATAGTTAACAACAGGGAAAGAGATAATGGTTTAACTATTCAATGGAATATGATACATTTAAAATCTTATTTTTGAAGATTATTGCACGACGTAGGGAAAATCCTCATGACAGATTGTTTAGTCAGAATCACATGATTTAAAACTGTTTATGAAGTGGTTGGTTTCCAGGTGTGGGAAAAAGTGGGATATATTAACATATACTCTGTCTTGTCCTCCTGCCTTGTAGAATGTATAATCCCAATTCTACAAACAACAGCAGCTCACAGAGACCAGATTGGATAGAAAAAGATCAAATATTAAAAGTAGGTGAACAATAGCATTACAGACGACTTTTACTTCTTTATATGTTCTGAAATTTCCTATAGCTGTGAAAAAGAAGTTATAAAAATTATCTCCAGGAAGACCCACAAAATGCCTTTTTGAATGGGCCTGTAGGATCGGTTAGGATTCACCAACAAAAAAGCAGGAAGAGTGTGGGAAGATGATTCTAGAAACTGAAAGGGACAAGAGAGGGATGAGAAAGCATAAGAATATCAAGTTTCACAGTTATTTGGTTCCTGGCAGAGAAGCCTACGGCAAGGGTGGGTTGGTAAAAAAAACTGGTGAGTAGCTGTGTTTTAATACTTATTTGCAAGGCGGGAATTTAAGACAGCACAGATAACAACTACATCCTGGTTCCTCCCTCATTCAGAAGCCAGCACTTCACTCATACTTATTTGGAATCCATGGGCCTCTCAAATGCCCAAGGGCTCCAACAAGGAAATTCTGGTTGGTTTCTGGTTGTGTGCCACACTTTCTCCTACTGCCCAACCTTGGGCTCTGTTCCTGTCTTGGGGGTTTCAAGGGCAGGCTGTACGTTTCAGAACTACCTGAGTCGTCTACTAAAGATGCAGATTCCTGGGCTGGCCCCGTGGCTTGGCGGTTAAGTGCGCGCGCTCTGCTGCTGGCGGCCCGGGTTCAGATCCCGGGCGCTCACCGCCGCACCGCTTCTCCGGCCATGCTGAGGCCGCATCCCACATACAGCAACTAGAAGGATGTGCAACTATGACATACAACTATCTACTGGGGCTTTTGGGAAAAAAAAGAAAAAGAAAAAAAGGTGCAGATTCCTGCCCCTCCTATCTCCTTCCACCCAAATCAATTCTAATGCAAACTTTGAAGTTTATAAACCACTTGCCCTAGAGACAGCAACTGAGTTATGCTTACCTTTAAAATTCAACGGGTCAGGAGACCCTGTCTAGAAAGTCACCCCAAATCCCTACCCCTTTAGGTGGTGAAAAAGCCTCTTTGTCCTTCCAAATGCAGTTCAGATACTGCCTCCTCCAAGAAATCCTTTCCTGATGTGCCAAGAGGGTGCCAACCACACCTTTGTGCTATCTCTGAATCTTGCCCATAATTCAGTTACATGACTTCTTCTACTCCATAATTGCCAATCTTCTCATGCACCTATGAACTCCTTTAGCGTGGTTCCTGCATCTCACTTCTCTTGGTGCCCAGTGCCCAGTGCAGGGTCTGGCATACAGCACATACTTAATCCTGTTGGCTGATTGAATCATTCTGGGGCCTGGGCCACACTTGCAGCCTTGGTTTTCTTGGCTGTGGGTCTGGCTGAGCTGCTCTAGGCATGTTGGGGACTGGCTAATTATTAGTGGAGGCTGGTGGCCATGGAGAGATTGTGTTAGGAGCCATGCACCCGAGCCAAGGTATGGTTGCCAGCAACTCTTATCCAGAACTGGCTGACTCCACCTCCCTGACCACAGGGTTGGATAATCCCCATGTGCC
The DNA here is from genome assembly GCF_057802395.1 of Ceratotherium simum simum. Taxonomy (NCBI): domain Eukaryota; kingdom Metazoa; phylum Chordata; class Mammalia; order Perissodactyla; family Rhinocerotidae; genus Ceratotherium; species Ceratotherium simum. The sequence goes on along the minus strand of NC_141920.1, from coordinate 30,488,222 downwards.
TCTGCCTTGGAGCTCTATAAAGTCTACAAGTAGAGTCAGGTCTGTGACTCTAGAAAATGGTGAGTCAAGTCAAATGAATTAGGAAAGCAAGCCAGAAATGTCAAGATAGAGTTAACCACGGCCAAACCGTCCTAAATCACCTGGCTGCTTCTCAGTGACTGAGTAGGCCCCAGAGACTTCCTTTATAGTGGCCCAGAAGGCAACCGTATAAAAGAAGTATCCTAAACTAAGCTCCCCGCAAATGTCCTGACTGTCAAGCAGCGACTACTCCAGAGCCTTGCGCCTCTTAAGCCAAACCACTTGCGTGCGCCGAATGGCTTAGGAGAAAATGTACCCCACTGGATGCTGTAAATGTTTCCAGAAAGATCTGGAAGAAATTGCTGAGGTCCCCTGATCTAGCCCTTCATTTTACAGATGGGAAACTGAGGCACAGAAAAGTTAGGAACTGGGGCCAGCCCGGTGGCGCAAGCGGTGAAGTGCGCGCACTCGGCTGCGGCGGCCCGGGGTTCGCTGGTTCGGATCCCGGGCGCGCACCGACGCACTGCTGGGCAAGCCATGCTGTGGCGGCGTCCCATATAAAGTGGAGGAAGATGGGCACAGATGTTAGTCCAGGGCTGTCTTCCTCAGCAAAAGAAGAGGAGGATTGGCGGATGTTAGCACAGGGCTGATCTCCTCACAAAAAAAAAAAAAAAAAAAAAAAAAAAAGAAAAGTTAGGAACTTATGGAAAGTAATGCACTTATTTAGAGCATCTAAATGTCTCCAGCTGTTTGCCTTTACTTCTCTCTAGGCTTTTATTTTCTCATTTATGAAACGAGCAGTTCCCTCTCTAAGATGCCTCCCAGTCCTACTGTTCTTTGATTTGGGAGAGTCCTATTGACAGAGACCTGTGTTCCCCACTAGCTTGGACACTAACTCAGTTTGGTTTTGGGCAAGTCATTTGTCTTCACTGAGCCCCTGAGACAACGTTTACTCTTACAGAGGAGTGACATTTGCTGCCTAAGTGGGAACCCAAGAGGCCAGCCTCTCCATCTGACTGAGTTGAACAGCACCCAACGCAACCAGAGCCCTGACTGGTGTCCAGCCAACCAGGAAAATCTCAAGGTAAGAGCTGTCAGATTTCTCCAGGTCAAGGTCAGTCAGGAATAATAATAACATTCTCTGGTGCTTTACAGTTTACAAAGCCACCTGGGTTCAAATCCCATCTCCACAATTTTCTAGTTACATGCCCTTGGGTAATGCCTCTGCGTCTCCGTTTCCTCAACTGTAAAATGGGGGTGATCATAACAGTGCCCACCTCATCATTTCTGAAGAGGACACGTCAGCACTTAGAATAGTACCTGACACACAACAGTTGTCCCCAAAATTAGTAGTTGCTGCTATTATTGTTAAGCACTATCAGATGCTTAACCTCACTTGATCTTTACATTCTATTACTTTAGGCACATCTGAACAAAGTTCTAAAAGCTTTCAACATTTGCAACATGTAAAGATTCAGATTGAAGGTTTTCTCTCCAAACCCAAACTGCCCTTATAATAACAGGCTCGTAATTTCACTCCAGGCAGAAAATGACTGGTGGTTTAGCTGCCCCCCAGGTGGGATCTATGTAGAAGGGACGGGATAGCTCCCTTGGGAGGGGTAGTTCTCATACAAAAAGTGGGCTGAGCTGAAGCTCCAGAGAATCAGAAAATTAAAGCTAGTAAGAGACTTAAGTAAACATCTAGTCCTAGGCCAGTCCTTAGATTTCACTGATGGGGAAACCTGGGACCAAAATGATGAGGTGGCTTACACAAGTCCTGGAGTGAGACGGAACTGAGGCTGGAACTGGGTTCTCTGTCCTCATACCACCCAGGGCTGGTTCCCCGCCCACAGCCAGTAGGGAATGGGGCGGGGAGGGACCAACGGCTCCCATTGCTTTCTCAGACGGGTTCAGAAAAGGCTGGTAGGGATGGGAAGGTGAGGAGTGACGAGACTCTCAGCAAAAATCAGAGGTTTTGGGCCTGACACCCTCCAATGAGACCAAAAGAAATGACAGTGGAGACCCCCTGGAATATGTCCGTGGACCCAGACTTGCCCCACGGTGATTATGTTGGGAATGAATTATGAAGCTAATATAAGGTGGTAGCGTAGAGTAGTAACCAAGAGGTCTGGGTTAAATTCCAAATTCAGCTTGAAAGCCCCACCTTCCTGCTCCCAGGAAGCCTTCCCTGACGACTCCTTCCCTGAGTTCCCACAGTGCTTACTGTCTGAATCACTCACCTGGCGCTCCACATGTCACCCTGTGTCATTCATTAGCCTCAACTAATGGCTTTCCCACTTCCCTACCAGCACTGGAAATGCTCTCAGCAGAGGGACCGAGGCTCAAGCCTTCTGTTCTCTCCGCAGTTGCTAACGTGCAGGATAATCACAGAAGGGTTATGCCAGAAGGGTACTCCTCCCCCAAATCAGTCATTTTGTCAGACCAACCATCTCCTTCATGAAGGAAACCAAGGCCAGGAATGGCACTATCCCAACAATCAGAACAGGTTGCAATGGGATTTTGGACCCAGCAACAGCGAAAGAAAAACCTGGGAGAAGAAAAGACACTCATTTATGAGAAGCTGGAAAACAAAACCTCGCTGTAAGTAGCAGTGTCGTTAGAGAGAAAGTCGTATATGTGCAGATCAAGAAAGAACATCCTGAAATACGCTTTCTCTCCCCCATTAAACCCCAGCACCCATGAGAGCTTGGGTGAATTACACAAGCCTCACTCTCCTTCAGAGGGGAGTTGTGCCAGTTGCTGGCACAGGGTTGTTGTGTATTTGTTTTAGCAGCTTTTCCCGGTAATTTTTATTTTCCTTTGACTTTATTCCACTAGTTACACTAAGCACATTTCAGAAAAGTTGGACCTACTTATTCTGGGAATAATAAGTAATAAAGAATATTTTACACAGACTATCTCAAAGTTGAACATCTGGAAATAAGATGGCACCTGCCATCAGGTTATCTAGCCATACATATGCATGTGAGTGATTGTGTGTGTGTACGTATCCTTTGAAATGGATTAAAACAATGGGTTATTGACATATGTGTGTACTACTGCATACATACAGACACACAGATATCTGTGTGTATATAGAGATAGAGACATAATTATTTTTGGTTGCCATCTGGTAATAATTTGGCATATGGTATAAGCTTAAACAGCTGTAACAATATCTATTTTATGTATATATACTGCTATATGAAGTTATAGATAAACATCTATAAGTTTCATATAACCCACTTCCAGTCGACATCTATTACACATTACAAATATTTGTGTGTGTAAATACATGTGCACGTGACATATTTGTGGTTAGAAATATATATGCCCAATTACGTATAAAGCTTCTTATTTTTGTTTGGAATCCAGAATAAACTAACATTTTATTCTACCAACCAAGATACATAAAAAGTATATACGTGTAAGAGAAAATGTGTTGCTTTTCTTCAAGAAAGCACATAAGTCATATGGGTTGCCTGAAATAAGATAAATCTATATTTCTTACTGTAAAATCAATAGCCTCAACGTTTATCTTCTAAAGTAGCATAGCATCTAATGGATCCTATAAATTCAGGGTGGTTTCTCACAGCCCAGGGGCCATATCCTTCACTGCTGTCAGACCCGTCATCTGGCGGCAGCACAGAGCGGATCATCAGACTTTGCAGAAGCGTGAGAAGCATGGTTTCGGGTCTTGCTAGACGTGTGATCAGCATTGTCAGAATTTCCATTCTAAGCTGTGTGTTGGCATGTCGTTGCCTCCCAACTCCTGTTTGGCACTGAGCCCCAGGGGCTGAGGAGAGCAAGAAGCTGCTCAAAAAGGGTCTGAGACTCACCATACGCTGTCGCGGCCTTTGTCCAGTGGATTGCCCATGGGGTCGTAGTACACATCCACACTGAGGTTTCCGTCAGTGTCATGAGCTGAGTTGAAGTTGGTGATCACGCGGGCGGGAATCCCCAGAGACCGCAGCACTGCAAGTCAAGGGGCAGCCTGAGGAGCTGCAGTGGAGGCGGGACCTTGCAGCGCCCCGCTGCTGCCCACCGACCCAGCACAGCCACGGCACACCCAGAGTACCTGTGTTGAGGGTCCCAGCAAAGACCCAGCACTGGCCAAATTGCACTGGTCTGAAGCCAGATTTTTTCCACCCCTTGAGGATCTCCACACTGCCGTTCCAGCTCCTTGGGTCCTGGCCACCGGTGTAGTCGCCGCTCCAGTTCCCAGAAATCACACCATTGTCATCATTGCTATTGATCTGGGCAGGAAAAAACCCCAAATGAATCAGCACAGAGAGTGACATGCAGCATTCAGGGGACAAGGTCGGGAGATGAGAAAGGAAGCCAGGGAGCTGTTGAGTGCATTTTCTGCGTCTTTCTGGGTGATTTGAGGTTGATAATTGTAATGATGATCCCCAGGGGTATCAAGCAGTTTATGAATTTGAAAGTGCTTTGCTTAACAGGCCATGTGTGATTGCCCCTAACCCATATATCAATCCTGCGTAGCAGGCTCACACGGATAACTTAGGCTTCACGGTTAACTTAGGCTTCACGGTTTGTCAGCGGCAAGGCAGGGTCAGAAAACCAGCCTGCAGACCATTTCTTGCCAGAACTCCCTGGCTGTCGCTGGTGTCTGACTTGGGGGTCCACGGTTTGAAACTGTCTTTTGGTGAACAGGTCTTCTAAAAAGATCGCGTAAGGGCCCGGACCCGTGGCCAAGTGGTTAAAGTTCCGTGCAGTCTGCTTCAGCAGCCCGGGTTTGGGGGTTTGGATCCCGGGCACGGACCTACTCCACTCACCAGCTATGCTGTGGTGATGTCCCACGTACAAAAAGATAGAGGAGGGGCCGGCCCAGTGGCACAAACAGTTAAGTGCGTGCACTCCGCTGCAGCAGCCGTTCACCGGTTCGGATCCCAGGACCGCACCAACGCACTGCTTGGCAAGCCATGCTGTGGTGGCGTCCCATATAAAGTGGAGGAAGACGGGCACGGATGTTAGCCCAGGGCCAGTCTTCCTCAGCAAAAAAAAAAAAAAAAAAAGAGGAGCTTTGGCAGATGTTAGCTCAGGGCTAATCTCCTTGCAAAAAAACAAAAACAAAAACAAACAAACAAACAAAAACCAAAAAGGTAGAGGAAGATGGGCACAGATGTTAGCTCAGGGCTAATCTTCCTCAAGCAAAAAAAAAAGATCACTTCAGAACTTTAGCAACTAATTTCTTCTTGGAAAGAATAAAGATGGAATATTGCTTTTCATTCATTCATTCATTCAACTGTTCTTGTATAAGTTGATTCTTGTATAAGTAACACAACCACAATGCAGCATGAAAATAACACTGGACTAGGAATCAAGAGACCTGGGTTGCACTGTCTTTTAGAGACACATATTGAAATATTTGTGGGTGAAATGACATCATGTCTGGGATTTATTAAATAATCTGTGGAGGAGGGGATCAGAGACGAAACAAGACTGGCCTTGAGTGGGGAAGTGCTGAAGCTGGTGACGGGTACAGAGGAGTTCATTTTACTTTTCCTTCTACTTTTGGGAAGGTCTGAACTTTTCCATAATAAAAAGTTAAAAGAGAAAGAAGGAAGGAGAAACTTGATTGATTATAAGCCCAGCCTTGCCACGTGTCAGCTCAGTGATTGTGGGCAAGTGAATTCACCTCTCTGGGCCTTAGCTCTTCACCTTCCAATACAAGGAAAGTAGGAAACAAACGAGCACTCAGGTGTCTTCCGGCAGCTAAGTGTTCAGAGTTTATGAAACTCTGACCAGCATTTACCCCAACCGTAAGTGAGAGGCTGGACCAGGATCTCCCAGGGCTCTCGGAGCCTGTGAGTCCCTACTGCATCTCTGTGGGGAAGTCCACAAAGGCCTCCGGGAATGGACAGTCTGGAAACAGAAGGATCCTGGCCCAGGACAGGCCGACTGGGCCTTCCACAGCGCCTCTGTGTGGTAGGTGAGCTCCACATCCCCTTGCAGGAGGGCCTGGGCTGTAATTGCAGGATCAGGCAAGGCGGGGCCTCCTCCAAGATGGAAGATTGTGCAGCCCATCCCCAGCTTCTGAGTCACAGGCGCTCCAGCCACCAAAGTGGTAATCAGCAGGGTCATCTCTGGCTGAAAGCTGACATTTCAAAGCCCCGCACAGGCCGTAATTAGCTCACTGCCCAGCCCAACCAGGAGGTCTGGAGAACGCAGCAGGGAGGTGCCGCAGAGGAAATTGGCATTGGGATAGAGTGGTTTGTTGGAAGGGGGAGGGTGAGTCAGCTGCTGCTGGTGCTGGCTGGCCTCACCCCCCTGCCTCCCGGGCCCGGAGGCTCAGCTTCATAAACCACCCTGAATGCCTGCTTCCCTTAACCGTGGCCTCGGCTTTCATCCCACCCTTCCTGGGCCTCTTGGTTTTCACGGTTCGGCCCAGGCCCCGCTTTCTCTCTTCACTCTTCCCCAGCTGCCCTGGCTCTCATCCGTCTCCTCAGGGCCTCCACATTCCCTGGGCCTCTCCACCCCTTTCCTGCAAGGCTCCGTTCAAGTCTCTACTCTTCCAGGAAGCCCTCTCTGATTACCCCCAGATATTTATCATGCAGTCAAAAGACTGTTCAAATTTCTAACCACATAACTAGCTCATTAGCTTGGATATTCTCCAACTCAAAAGGAAAGAGACTGAGAAATGACTAACCCATTAACAGAAAAAAAAAGTTAAAGACACTTCTGGGTAATTGTTTAGTTTGAGTTGTTAAACCCTCTGACATTTAGCTTTTTAACTTGTAACTTTTGAGCAGGTAGATCGCATGTTTGGACATTTTGTGATGGAGATGTTCTCTACACACTGAGTGCAGAGTGATAGATTCCTCAGGATCTGGCTTATGTGTGTAACTCTGTGTGTGTGTGTGTGTGTGTGTGTGTGTGTCGGGTGGGGGGCAGGTCTCACGTGGAGAGACTGGGTGAGTGAAAGAGGCCCTAGGTGGCCAGTTCAAGGCCTTGTTCTGGTTTGACTCACAGGCTGTGTGCTGTGAGCAGGTCACTCTGGCTCCCTGGGCTTCAGTTTCCCATCTAGATAACAAGAGGGCTGGCCCGCTGCCCTCCCAGCCTAGCATTCTCACTCCATGCTGTGGAGGGCATGGATCAAAGCCAAGGAGGTTAACACTTTGGCCTCACTTGGGAACTTACCCCCTTTCCCAGGAGGCCCCGTGGTGGAGCAAAGTCTCAGCTTTGCATCCACCTGGCCCTGGCCGCCACCTAAGGGGAAAGTCCCCTTGTCATCTGAGAAAGGCCTCAGGCTACAGTGGAAGGGCTTGGAGCCAGGCGGACCTGGGTCCAGTTCTACCCTGCCACTCACTCACTGTGTGCCTCAGGCAAGCCCTTTAAGTTAGAGGAGCCTCAGGCTCCCCGTGTGCAAAATGGGAATGGTAAGAGCCACCAACCCTATTTTGTCAGGCTTCAATGAGATGACGTGTGGAAAGAGCTCAGGTGCCTAACCTATGGTTGGGTTTGATACACGGTAACAGCTAGTTATTACGGCTATTCTATCACTCACCATTGCGCTCAGCACCCGGCCAACATATTTGGGGTCGCTTCTGCGGGCCACGTCAGTAGCAGGGTCACGGCGGAAATTCAGACTGTGATCCAGGACCGAGAGGGAAATGTTCAGAATGTCTTCTTCAAACTGCTCAAAATGGGATCATATGTTAGAATGAAAGAAATGACAGGTGGTGTCGGCTGATTAAGGGAGCTACACGGTGAGAACCACGGGAACAGCCTGGGTGCCTTCACTCTGGGAGTTCCAGAACTGAGAGCTGCCGAGGAACGACCACCTCAGCACCTTTGCCCCTGAAAACTCATCCCGAGCTCTTGCTATCCCCGAGGGCTGTGCTGAGGCCTCTGATGTGCGTGGGACTCCCTCACTGTCATGAACTTGGGAGCAAGTCCCTTACTCATCTGGGCCTCAGTTTCTCCGTCTGTATAACCAAGGATCAGGCCAGGCTCATCTCTAAGTCTCCATCCAGCTCTGACTGTGATCTTGAGCATATTACTTAGATTCCTGGGGAGGTGATCATAAAGATAAAATATCACGCTAAAAGAGGTCTTTGAAGGTATTTTCACAAAATGAGACTTATGTTCAGCCATTGTTTCTCCAAGGGAGAAGGCCAAGTGCTCTCTTGCCTGAGGGTCTTTGCATGTGCTGTTCCTTCTGCCTCCAATGCTTTTCCCCAAGATATCCATCTGGCTCCCTTGCCTTCTTCAGGTTTCTGATCAAAAGTTCCTTCCTAAGAGAGGCTTGCTCAGTCCATGCCATCAAAAATAGCCTCCCTTCCACCCCTGGACGCACTCCATATCCTTACCCTTTTTTTTCTTTTTAATTCCTTCCAATGAAATTTGACACAGAAACCCAATGTATAAACTATAAGGCAGACTTGCTCTGGTTGACTGCAGAATGGGGACTGGAGATGGGCAGAGCCTGCACCTACCCAGCCCCTCCTGGGCATCCAAGGGACCCCACCAAAAGTACCTCATTCTCATGCTTTCATCTATCTGCTGGAGAAAAGAAAAAGTGGAGGGAATCCCTGAAGGTTTTCTAGGCTGAGCAAACCGGGGAACTCTGTGGATTTGGATCGGGGGTCACAGTAAAGAAGGACCAAGAGGCTACGGTCTTGAAAGGCCACATGCACATACCAAGAAAGTTTCATTACAGTCTTACACGGAATGAACAACAAACTATATTATTGTCCCAAGTGTCTGTGCTGGGCCCTATCCTCGTTTGTGTATTAGAGCACCAAGAACACTTCATTGCATCGATTTAGTTATTTGTCTGTTTTGCCCATTAGATTGTGACCCCCTGAAAGACAGGAAATCCATCTTATCCGTCTCCTGCATCTTTAGCGTGCAGTCTGTGGCCTAGCACACAGTAGGTGGTCAATAAATGTCTTCTGAATGAATGAATGAATAGCAGGGCAGGCAAATGGACAGATTTGGGAAATTCCACCTATCTGTGGAGCCAGCAGCTGAGCTTCTTGGGTAACAGGGACATTACCCCAGCCTCCTTATGACGCTTTTACCTGTCCAAAGTTCCAGCCAATCATGCTAATTCGATTTGTGCTTCCCACATAGATGATGCCAGCATCTTCCTGAACGTACTCCTCTCTCTCGGCTTCGTTCCTCATAAAGACACCATCCGCTATTTGACATAGAAATCAGATATCAGGGACTAGAATCCTACAGAGGACTGTAGAGACCAGTCCTTCTCCCACTCCTGAGTACTGGCCTGGGGGCTGGAGCAAGCCACACCTGCAGCCCTTCCCTCAGCCTCCACTGAGGAATGAAGCCTTGGGCTGTAATGCTTGCAACTCATATTGTGGGAACTATGAGCTTGAAAGAGAAGCTGGGATAACCTGAGGGTGTGAAAATGAGACCCCAGGAATGAGCCACTTGCTCCTTCAAGCAGGAAGCTACCTCCATGCTGCAGAATTGTACTGTGGTCATTGTCCCTTATAATTACACCATACTAGGCCATTTGTAAAAGCTCATGAGGTCCCTGCAATAGCCCCAGAGGAAATAGCAGGATGCCCATTTAATGGTGAGGAATTTGAGGCCCAGAAAGGTAGAGTGACTGTCCAGACTCACACAGCTGGTTAAGTGGCAGAGTTGAGACTCAAACTCATGGCTTCTGACTTCTAGCTTCTATGCTCTTTCCACAACCCACAAGCTTTCTCTAATCAAACCTGAGCTCATGAAAATCATCCCCCTCATCTCCTTTCCACGAGCATTGCTTAGCTGATGGCTGGACATAGGGGTGGTTAGGTGCCTACCTTGCAACCAGGGGTTAAAGAGCAGTATGAATGTCCCAAGTTTCAGAACGAACTCTTTGCCCTGGGAGAAGATCTGAAGGTTCAGTGTGTACCGTCCAATGGGTGCATTGGCAGGAGTGATGATGGAGATGGTCAGAACTTTGTCCTTGTTGGACACGAGCTGTGCACCCCAGCCACCACCACTTGTCTTGTTGGAGAGTGGAAACACAGCCTTTGTCCCGGCTGACTCTGAGGCGTAAGACCCTGTAAAAGAAGACAGAGGACGATCGGAACCAAGTAGTGCTGGCCAGACTGTGGGGAGAGATCAGATTCTAATATAACCACAGGGGCCCTTTGGGGGCTATCATCCAATGAAGCACCATTCTAGCCCTAGAAGCAACTGGAGAGACTATGCAGGCCAAATCTCTCTTGATTTGAGGACTTGGACTCTTGAGCTCAGAGACAGGCAGAAACTTACCCAAAGTCAGACTGAGTCAATGGCAGAGCTGGGCTAGAGCCCAGAGCCCGGTGCCCCGAGGGTCACCACCACCACCCCCTGGATGCACAGCTCCAAGGGCTTCTCGGGTGTGTGTAGAGGTGGGAAGCAGGTACCTGTGGAGGCTATGAACCCCAGACTTTCTCCAGAGCCAAGACTTTGGTTCAAGATCAATGAGAATTGGAAGGGTTGGCCTCTCCGCAAGATGAGCTCCTGGCTGTAGAATTTGTTTGTGTTATGTTCCCGCCGGTTGGAGGTCGTCTGCCAGTTGATACTCTGGGGTTCTAAAGCTGTGAGACAGAAAAGAGGGCCTGAGGTCCTGGGAGGCAAGGAATGGTGGCATGGGGAAAAGGTGTAAGTTACCAAAGGGACAGCTTTTGGGCGGGGCCAGTTGGGGCAGATCCAAACTTCTAGGAAGAATCACATTAAAATCCAAAGACCTTGAGCGACATAGCAAGCACTTCACAACCTGTTCCCATTCCTCCCTTTCAGGTAGCTGAACCTCTGCACACACTATTCACACTGCTGAGAATATCTTCCTCCTCTGCCTGGCCAACTGTCACTCAGCCCTCAAGGAACAGGCCACGCTCTCAGCGTAGTGTCACCCAACCAGCCAGGAGAACTGTGTAACCAGAGCACCCACGTCCTGTCCATTCTTAGCATCTCACTTTGTGGCTGGGGGCTCAAATTGAACTGAGAGGAGGTACTTCTCTCAAATCCACCACCCTGGTTTAGCCTGTCTTTCCCTTTGCGTCTCCCTGAACATCAGTGTGTCTGACCACTCCTACATCCAGCCAACATTTCCTTGTGTATTCTTTGCTTTCTGTATATGTCCAATGCCTGGGTATTGGCCTGGGCCTCTGACACTGGGGAGGATTACATGACTCTGAGCAGCATTACTAGGTCTAGAGATTGGGAAATCACTCACCTGGAAGAGACTTTCAAATGCTCGCTGGCAAGAGCAGCATATAGGAGCAGGCCAAAGGTCCATGAGATCTCTGGCTAAGACCCTGAGGACGCACACCTCGAAATCCACCCCCCACACTTCTCCTCGCGTGATCGTGGAGGTAACGGAGCTGAACTGAGAAAGGTTTATGAGAGATACCGTGATGGCTGAGGTTAGCCTAGATAAACCTTTTGAGAAATTTGATTCCTGTAAGTTATGTTTGAGATGTTCCATCACGCATTCCTCTGCAAACCAAACTAGTCTCTGCTTTTGCAACAAGGCCACAGCTATGAAGGGAGGGTGGTGGCACATCCCAGGGCCAGGCACAACTCTTGTTTATATGTGTCTGTCTCTCTCCATCAGAACATGCCTTCTTGATCTTTATATTCTGAAGACTAGCACATTGCTTGACTGTATTAGGACAATGAGATAAACAAACGAATGAAGGAACTGAATGAACAGACAAATGTCATGAAATGACCATCAGGACAGCAGCTCAAAATTTAGTCCATCAGGAAAGGTGAATATGGACGTCCACTCAATAAGTGTATAGAAAGTACCTATTATTTGCAGGACACTATGTTAGGAACAATGGTGGGGGTATAAAATGTATGAAAAGAAGTTTCAACCCTCAAAGAGCTTCAGCAGTGGGTGAGACAAGCACAGTGACCATGATGGTCATCTCTGCCTCTCCTGACACCAACCGTGAGCCCTGGCACAAGGGAGCCTTCTCCCCTCTAAGGTGCTTGTAGGATATGCAAGGCTCCTCAGAGCTGGAGGGGGAGGAAAAGCAGGACTCACGTTTGTCATCAGTCTACTGTATGTCAACTGCTATTGACAGTATACAGAGCACTTTATATATCATAGATGGAATCCTCACAGAAACCGGAAACTGATGCTCTGAGAGATAAACGTCTTATTCCAGTAATTGGCAGAGCCAGGACTCTGAGCCCAGGTCTTTCTGGCCTTCCCCTATTGCTATGGTCTCCAGTTCTCTGCCCAGAAGGGGGATCCACGTGGGACCTTCAGTCCAGAAGGTACTCAGGTGGTGAGGGGCCCTCCCTATGCATTGTCCTCCCTGTTGGCATTTGTATCCTGACACAGAGGAGAGAGTGAGCACCTGGAAGGGAAAAATATGTTCCAAAAGGGTATTCTATGTGGGAGGCGGATGAAAGGGGAGCAGCCTGCCTCTGCATCCCTGAGTGGGATGGGCAGATTGAGAGCATGCTCATCGAGCCTCCAGGGTGGTTTCTGAAGCCTTTCTCCTTCTGCTGGCTGCTGCCCTTAGTTATTCTCCCTGCACTTGGGATTGCTTCTGCCAGCTCTCAAATCAAGGATCCCATGATCTTGTCTGTGGATTATTTCGATTCCTTTGTTCCCCGCACCCACCACCCCTTGAAGCAGCACTAATCACAGCCCCTCTGCCGAAGTGTGTTCTGGAAGGGAAAGGGCAGGGATGGGGGAGGTACACCGCCATCCAAGGTTCTTCTAGAGTTTACAGCTTCATGGTTATTTATGAGACTCAGGGCCGTTTTCTGCACCAGCCTGGATGGAGGAAGGGATGAAAGAAGTGTTGCATGGTCCCTACAATTGACTCATCAACTTAGACACTTAAAAAACATCAGAAAGGGGGCTGGCCCGGTGGCGCAAGCGGTTAAGTGCGCGCACTCCACTGCCGCAGCCTGGGGTTCGCTGGCCCGGATCCTGGGCGCGCACCGACACACCACTTGTCTAAGCCATGCTGTGGCGGCGTCCCATATAAAGTGGAGGAAGATGGGCATGGATGTTAGCCCAGGGCCAGTCGTCCTCGGCAAAAGAAAAAAAAAAAAAAGAAGATTGGCAGACGTTAGCACAGGGCGGATCTTCCTCACAAAAATAAATAAATAAATAAATAACATCAGAAGGAAAAGAAACCTTGGAAACAGATCATGTACTTCCCACCCTTATACTGGATGTGAGGACATGGAGGCCCTGAGAGGTGATCTGCCCACCGGGGGACGTCTCTGGACTCTCTTTCCAGTGCCCTTGTCACAATTCCATGCTACCTCCCTGAGTTACTGCTGAACTCCAGTGTCAGGCCTGGGGCAATTTCTCCGATTTTTTCTTCACTGAGAATATCAGTGCCACTAGCAACTTTAATGTGGCAGATGTGCTAAATGTCCATCCCAATATTCACTTCCTCCTTCTTTCTTGGCAGTAAAATCCCCCATATTAATGGGCACTACATTTCCCAGGCTCCCCTGCAGCTGGGGGGTCATGTGAATGAATTCTGGCCAGTGACTTGCAGGAGGAAGTTATATGTATTAACTTCCAGGAAGCCTCTTTTTTTCTGTTTTTTGATTGAGGTAAAATTCACAGAAAATAAAATTCACCATTTTAACCATTTTAAAGTGTACAATTCAGTGGCATTTAGTACATTCACAATGTTGTGCAACCATCACCACCATCTACTTTCAGAACCTTTTCATCATTCCCCAAAGAACCCCCCTACCCATTAGCAGTCACTCCCCATTCCCTGCTAACTCCAACCTCTGGCAGCCACAAATCTACTTTCTGAAATTTGAAATCTGGCAAATTCATATAAATGGAATCACACAAATATTTGGCCTTGGGGTCTGGTTTCTTTCACTTAGAATAATGTTTTCAGGGTTCATCCATGTGGTAGATGTATCAGTAGTGCATTCCTTGTTATGGCTGAGTAATATTCTGTTATATGGATACACCATATTTTGTTTATCCATTCATCACTTGAGGGACATTCAGGTTGTTTCTATCTTTTGGCTGTTGTGAATAGTGCTGCTTTGAACACTCATATGTAGGTATTTGTTTGAACACCTGTTTTCAATTCTCTTGAGGAAGCCTCTTTTTGAAAACAGTTGGCAGATGCCCTTAGCCTGTTTACCTCCCTCTTCTTCCATGCTGCCGCCTGCAGTGTGGGGGTGATGTGGACAGAGCTCTAGTGGCCACCTTGGACCAAGCATGCACTAGGGACAGCAGAGCGGGGGCTGCATGGCCCCTGGGCCCCTGGGGATTGCATTGCTGCCTTACCTGCCCAGAACTGCCTACATTCAGACCACTGTGTAAGGAAGAAGTAAACATCTGTCTTGTTTATTTCTCTGAGCCGTTGTTATTTGGGCTGTCATTCACAGACAAACCCACTTATAAATACCTGATAATATAACCTCCTCCCCCACTTATTCTGTGGTCCACCTTTGGAGGGGTAACACGAGAAGTACGGAACAGATTCCCGACTGTGAGGGAGTTACTTGTCTGCTGTCTCAATCAGCCTGGCTCTATAATCGAGTCACCCGCAGCAGGCCGGTGAGTATGACTTGGCTGTGGGTGTGTGACTGGGGTTTTCACCTCCTGTTCCTGCGAGGACCACAGCATAGACTTGCTGGCAGGTGGCCCAACCAGATGTAACTGATACTCCAGTGGCTGTACCTCCCCCACCTGCCCAGACTCTATTCCCTATGTCTCTTCTCTAGACAAAGACAGGCTGAGAGATATATTATAATTAGGGCTGATAGATACATTAAAAATCATCTCACCAAGTGTCTGCAAGCTTTTCGATAGAGACCACACTAAGAAATGCATTTTACACAGTGTTTACGTACTTGGATCTCTGACTGACACAAAGTTTCACAAAACAATACTAACCATTGCTATGTACAGTAGACTGATATTTTGTCTTCTACTTCATTTTTTAAAAAATAGCTGGTCATAATGCACAAAACCGATTTTACAACCTGCTAATGGGTAACAGCTGGCAGCTTGAAAAACAGTGATATAATCCATATTCCCATATTATAGGTAAGAAAACTGAGGCCCTGAAAGGGGGAGCCGTCTGCTGAAGTTACAGAGTAGTTTAGAAGCAGAGCTTGGCCCAGAAACTGGTCTTCCATCCTGGTCGCTGAGGGGCCGTGAGTCATTCCCAGTGTCCCCTCGCCTCCGCTCTGGGCATGGGGAACATCCCCACCGCTGGCTCCAGGAACACAGGTGCTTTCCTCTGTGCTCTCACCTCTCTCTCTCTCTCTAACCTGTGCCTTTCCCTTTCTCTTTCCCCCACATTAAGATATTGCAATCCCTGTGCAGCACGGGTGGTACAATTTCCTGGCACCCAGGCACAGGGGAAGCCAGGGGTCCCACTGGTGGCTGAGTGAGGGGTTGGTGAGGCTCTCTGCGATGAAGTGAATAAGCCCTGGACTGATGGCCTGGAAAGCTGAGAGGTCTTGGGCAAGGCCTCAGTGTTTCTGGATTGTACTTTCCCCACCTGCAGAACGGGATAGTGAGGCCTGAACATCCTCCCTCTTGGGCTTATTACTGGGATCTAACACGTGCCCATCACTAGCACCTGGGCCCCCGGAGCTGGCGGTGGGGTGGGGACAAATGCCTTGGGATCCCACACATAATGGCAGCAGCACACAGGAGAAAGGAGGGTGTGAGCTTTTTTATGGGCTGCCATTGAGGACCTCAGACGTGCCAGGAATCGTGCTAAGCATTTTACCTGCGTATGCCCCTTACTAGTTGTAAAAACCCTATGATGCTCTTATTCCCATTTCACAGGTGAAGGATTCGGAAGTCCAGTCACGTGCCAAATATCACACAGGCAGAGCCTGGACCCAAGCCCAGACTGGAAGCCAGTTCCGCCTGACCACATGACTCCGAGCTGCCACCTGCAGCCAGCCAAGGTGGTTGTGGTGGCAATGACTGGGCACAGTTCCAGGAAGCCCCAAGAAGTTCCTGGACAGTTCCAGGCTTCTGGGGTTTCAGGAAGCCCTATAACGGGCCACCCATAACCTACTCCCTGCCTTGACGTTACATGGTCTGGGGGAGAGGAGGGAAGAAGCGCCTGGGCCCCCTTCACTTCCAAAGAGAGTTTGGAATCTCTCAGACCAGTTCTCCACCCTTGCTGCACATGAGAATCGCCTGGAGAGTGTTATATTGGCCTGAGCCCCATCCTAGACCAATTAAGATTTTATTTGTTTATTTTTTCCCCCCAAAGCCCCAGTAGATAGCTGTGTGTCATAGCTGCACATCCTTCTAGTTGCTGTGTGTGGGACGCGGCCTCAGCATGGCCGGAGAAGCAGCGCGTCGGTGCGAGCCCGGGATCCGAACCCGGGTCGCCAGCAGTGGAGCGCGCTCACTTAACCACCAAGCCACGGGGCCGGCCCATCCTAGACCAATTAAATTAGAATCTTTGGATTAGGGACAGCATTGGTATTTTCTTTTTTTTTTTTTTTTCAAATTCTCCTAGTGATTCTAATATGCAGCCAGGACTGAGAATCATTTCCTTAGGCCTATATATCATTTTACACTTATCAAAGCTCTTTCACATTAATTATCTCACCTGAGCCACATGGCAGCTCTGGGAGGGAGGCCGGGGGGTGGGGTGGGGACTGGGGGTTAGAGGGGTGAGGTGAGGGGGTGGAGTCGCTGCCTCCTCCTTACAAAGGAGGAAAATGAGGGCAGGAGAGGGGAGTGCAGACCACTGCCGAACTCATCTCCCCACCCCTACCAAAGACCCTGGGGCCTCGTTCCCTCCACTCCCAAGCAATAGGGAAAAGAATTTCCTCCTTCAGTTCACACCCCAGGCTGGCATGTGGGCCCTGGGGAGGAGAATGATTGCCCATCTGAGGAGCACAGCCCAGCAGGGTGGAGGCAGAAGAGAAGTAATTTGAGGTGAATAAGCGCAGCACACTGGGGGACTTGGAAATGTGTGAGGGGGGCTGGCAAGGGGGCGGGGGAGGCTTCTAATGGGAGAGGTTCTCCTGGGCATCATCCTTGATTAGAAAGTGGACTTCATCTCATAGGGTTTTTCTTCAGACCCCCAAGGCAAGGAGAAAACAGCCTCACAGAAGTTCCCAAGGAATAATAAGCTATGTGGACTGAGCACCTATGAGGTAGATTCCACAATAACCCCATTTTAGAGATGAGGAAACTGAGTCACACAGGTTGAGTAACTTGCCCCAGCTCACTTGGCTGGTAGGGACAGAGCTAAGATTCAATTCAGAGCATCTCTGGATGTGGACTCATAACCCTTCAGCTAATCTACCTCTGTGTATAAGCCTAGGCAACAAAGGTTGAAACTCGAGCAGCCCTCATTCCAAGTGGGAGGCTGCTGCTGGCAGGTCTGTCTGATAATCAGGGAGCGGCTGCTGCCGCAGGTAAGCGAAAGCGGGTGGGGCTGGAGCAGAGGAGAGGCAGCTCATCCTTATTTCAAATGTTGAGCAGCTGGAGCCATGAGCCTCTGAGCCCAGAGGGGCGATCTGCTTTCAGAGAGAGTGTAGATATTGCTCCGGTCCAGCTGGCTGAAACATGAAGCCATTGCCCAGAGAGAGGAGAGCCCAGATGCTCCTAGAAGATTTACAGATGAGAAGGAGGCAGGAACTTGGGAGGAATTCCTAACTGCTTCCACGAGAGAAAGAGCCACCGGTGTCCCAGCTCCAAGAAAAAATGTTTTGTGGCAGACCTACAGCCCAGAATGGCCCAGGTCCTCTGCAGACTGGAGAATGAGGCCAGAGGAGGTAAGTCTCTGAAGCTGAGGCCAGTGCTCTGCCCAGTAAAGTAGTGGCAAGAAATCTCACCACCCCAGCGGGACAGAGTGTTGGTCCTCAGAAGAGAGGTTCCTGCAGGCAGAGGTCTGCTGTTCAGGCTTGTACCCTGAGGACTATGACTCTGACCCAGGGCCTCCGAGTGGCTTCGGGGATGGGGAGCAATGCTTCTTGTCCACATTGGGCCTGACGTCTGTGTTCACAGCCCGCATTCCTGTCCACTCTGGGGCTCCATCATCAGTGGGCAATAGGCAGAGATCTCACACTACTTTGTACAGAACACTGCCAGGCCTTCCTCCACCACCATCATCCCCACCCACAGCCCAGCTGCCCTCTCCACCAGGAGACAGAATAACTGAACCCCCACTGATTCCAACAAGAACCTTAAATTAGGGGCTGGACACAGAGTCCTCTCAATGTGAGGACTCTGATTGTCCCCTGGGTCACACCTGCTGACCCATCCCCATTTATTTTCCTGTTCCCTCTGCCCAGAACACTCCTCACCCAACAAAACTACTCCTGACCAAGTCCGACTCATCATCCATGACTAATACTGTCTGCTTCCCAGGGTCTTCTTTATCCCAAACCCTGGCCAAGATGAATCCCCTCCTCCTCTTGGCACCCAGAGCACTTGGTTTGTGTTTGTAATGCAGCTGAGTGACAGTCCACCTTGCAGGCCACTTGCCAATGAACTAGTGTCACCAAACACTATCAGACTGCGAGCTCACTAAGGGCAGAGACTATCTCTCGGTTATCCATTCCCCTTGCACCTACCACGACTCCTTTCCCTACGTGTTCAATAAGTACATTCATTCATTCAAGAAACACTGATTGAGCACTGCCTGGCTGACTGGGAGCCGAGCTAGGAACTGCGTGTGTGACAAATTTAAAGGAATGAAGGTATTCACCTGTCTCTCCCTCATCTCTTTTAAAAATTGATTTTCTCCCTACCAGCCATTGTCCGCATTCTGTTGTGACCTGAGAACATCTGGTTGACTTAGATGTTGAGTTCTCAGAGCTCAGCGGCTCCATGAGTCACAAGCAGTGACATATGGGGCCCCTTAGGATGTCAAGCAGGGCGCACAGCGGGCGGGCTATTCATGGGCCTGCTTCGGGCCGCAGAGCCACATGAATGTGTGTGCTTCCAGGGGTGAGCACGTGCGGCCCGCTGCTCTCTGTCCCTGGTTCCCTCTCACGGCGAGAGAGCAGGCTGTACTGGAAGGTGCCTATGGTCCACCGGTTTCAAGCCTTTCATCTTGCAGTTGGGAACCTGAGGCTTGGTGGCTGCAGGGAACACATAAGCGGTTGGTAACAGCATTCAAACGAGAAACCAGGCTCAGCATTGCTTTCCTGTGTCCCAGAGGTCACACACACTCGTGTATGAACTCTGCTCTGGTAGCAGGACACAGTGGACAGGTTGCTGCTGGAACCTAGCCTGGCCTCTGCTACCAACTTTCTGTGTGACCCTGGTAAGTCTCTACCCCTTCCTGGGCCCGTGCTTCCTCCTCCTGAGGGAGGGAGACGGCCTAGGTGACAGCTGACATCCCCTCTTGCTAAAGTCTATGGGATCCAGAGATCCTCTTTTGGCAACCCAGCAATAGTGTCTGTTCCCAGGAGGAAACGAGGGACAGGGAAGGAGACCCATTTTTGCAGCCACCCTGTCCTGATCTTTGTGATTTCTGGAGAAACCGGCATTTGCCTTTTGCATTGTGCTCAGGGATTTCTTTGGCAAACCTTTTGGTGGTCCTAACCGCCAGCCACAATACTTTACAGGTTCGACTCATTCCTTGTTTGGGTTTGGCGTCGCTGTCAGCCCACTAGGCCGAGCACCACGACAGGCAATAATTACCATGCTGCTTAGCAGGGGTGCTGTCTAACAGGAGGCCAGATCCTCGAGGGTGACCGCAGAGCTAAAGAACCCGCACTTCTTCTCATTCACCCCCTTTCCTGGGACTGCTCAGAGAGACAGTCTTTGGCACACCTGCTCCTGCTACTGGAAGGTTTCAGCTCATCAGGTCACTTTCAAAGAGCCTGCCGGTGCTTCCAGATGTGAGTTTACTTAGGAGCATTCCAGCACTGCTGATGGTTTCTTTTAAATCAACTTATATGCTGTCACTCTCTCACTCCCTTAAAGCTCTGAGATGTGCTCTTCTTTGCCTATGTTACTGACAGCTGGGTAAAACCACATTGAGAAACGTGGGAAGCAGGTACCAGCCGGCTTGACACGGCAAATCTTATCCATCTCTCTAAGCCGATATGACCTCCAGCTGTGTTGAATACCCTGCCCGTTATTCAGGATTACATTCCAAACATGTCTACCTCTGGAAATGCACTAGAGGGACTAGGCAGCCACTGAGAAAGAATAGAATCCTAAAACTAAGATCCAGCCTTCAGAGCCCCCAAGGCAGCTGTCTCGAGCTGGACGCTCTCTGCCTCTCAGGAGGGCCCAGGAGAAGCACAGGTTTCCAGCCCGGACCTGCAGAGAAGATGCCATACACTCACCACTCATGTTTTGCCTTCCTCTGCCTCTTCGCTGGCTCGTCTGGGAATGGCACGGTCAGCGTGGGGAGATAGGCTGCTGGGGATCGCCGTACCATTTATAGAAGCCTCTCCTACACACCCCAATTATGATTCTAATGAGGTGGGTGAGGCACCAGGTCATTCCTGTAGTGCCTGTAAACGTTTCACTTACGACATACTTGTCACCCAATGGAAGGTCATCCTGCTTGTGCAAGACCAGCTTGGGCAGAAGAGGGGAGATAAGAAAGACATGCAAACAGTTCACTTTTACGATCTTCTTTTCAAAGACGAACAACTTCCTGGATTGTAGGGTTTAGGAAATGACGTCATGCTTTTTTTGAAGTATCTGGGGCAGAGCTGGTTCTGAGAAATCCTCTGGGCCTCAAAGAAATGTCTCCACAGAACCCAGAAGCAGAAAATTGCTTTGTCCTTTCTCACTATACACCATATTGGTGTTTTCCACTTGCACAAGGGGTCTGAGATGCTCATCACAGCTCATTCTCAACTCACTGAGTAGTGGGAATAATCAAATGAGGTGACACAGGTGGGAAGTGCATGGATGTGTACCATTATGGATTAAATCCAGATATCATCTGGAATTGATGATATTCAATTGATTCCAGATATCATCTGGAATTGATGATATTCAATTGATTCCAGATATCATCTGGAATTGATGATATTCAATTGATTCCAGATATCATCTGGAATTGATGATATTCAATTGATTCCAGATGTGGGGGAGCTCTTCTTTTTAATGAGGCAGCAGGGACAGCCACTGAACCTGCAGTCATGACACAGTTCCATCCAGTTCTGCCACGTGCTCTTTAAGACTGGAGGGTAAGTCATGGACCCTCTCTGCACCCAGGTTCTACATCAGGAGGAAAAAGGAGTTGAGGGGACTCTGACATTCTACAATTTTTGTTTGATTTTTTGTTGTTTTTAAGGGGATATAGTTTTCAGAAGATCCTATTGTGGATATTTATAAGAACCAAGGTTTCCTGTGATAGACAAGGGAGTTAAGAAAAATGATAATGCTTCAAGCATTCATGACAGAGCAGAAATTTCTCAAGGCTTCCCCCAGAATTGGTGTGGGAATGAAGACCTAGCACCGTGATGACAAGATTAGGTCTTTAAGGAGAAGATGGGAATGCTAGATCTTGAGAAAGGTGAGACTGAATAGACACATGGGTTGGAAAAGAGGATCCATGTCCTCTCTCTGTCCTCTGGGCTCCCACAGCATTTTGCACATTTTAGGACCTCCATTAACATATGTATCTCATTGCCCTAGAATGATCTGTTTATGTCTGCCCCATCCCCAGGCTGAGCTCTTTGAAGGTACAGGCTGCATGTTATTCACATCTTCTCAGATCCTAGCATGGGCTTGCCACACTGCAGGAGCACATAGATTTTTGAATAAATGAATCAATCAACGTAAAGATGGAAATAATAACTACCATCAATTTAATGTTCTCATGGGCAGGCACTGGCTAAACAGTTCACATATATTACCCTTTTTCATCTTCAGATCAATCCTATGACATAGGTACTGTTATTTTTGTTATCTTACAGGAGAAGAAATGAGTTAACCCAGGTCTATGCAACCAGGAGATTCACACCCTTATGTGAGCGACTCCTGAGCCTGTTCACTTAACCTGGAGGTCAGCTGCCTAAATGAGGTGGGACCTCAGCCTTTCTCAGGCCTCTGGGGGCTCAGTACCCGTGCCAGGAGAATGCGACCACTGTTGGCTCTGGCAGGTGACCAAGAAGAGAGCAGAGGGTAGAGAGAGGTATGGCAAGGGGTGCTGGACCCCAAGTAGGGGGTTCAAGTGTGGGTCCTGCCCCTGCCATGGCATTAGTTACGACCCTGGGCCAGGCCCTCCTTATGCTCAGTCAGTCCTACCAGAAACCCTGAGAACTGTGTGAATTGAACGGGATGAATGGATGTGAAAGGGCTCTGCACTGCATTAGCTTTAAAAAGTGTGCTTGAAGAAATGGAGTGGTTTTACTTCTTATTACTGTTGTTGTTGTTGGCCTGGGATCCGAGGAGAATTGGACCCTGGGCATTCCTTTCACTGACCTAACAAGGCAACCTGCAGAGGCGACAGGGAGGCAGTGCTGCCCTTGGAGAAGAATTCTGAGGTCACACAGACATAGGTCCAAATTCTGGCTCCATCAAGTCACCCCGCCTCTCAGAGCCCCCATTTCCCCATCAGTAAAATTGAGGTAGAATTGCTGTGAGGGTTAATGAATATAAAGTGCTGAGCACAGCATCTGGCACAACCCAGGGTAATAAATTGGCCCTGATATCTGGCATTATTATCCTTCAAGAACCCCACAGTCCCGAGTGTTGCAGATTTTGCAATGGGACCCACAAATGCGAACAGTGGTGCCTGACTGCTGACCACTGGTCTTCCCTTAGAAGGGTCTGTAGCTGATCAATCTTGGCCCCAGAGTGGTGTGAGAGAAGGACGCCCTAGGTGGATGCAGAAGACCCCGACTGACAGCTGGCCTCCATGGCTTGCCCACTGTGTGACCATGGGGGAATCCTTTCACTTCTCTGAGCCTCAGTTTCCTCATCAGCCTACCCACACACCTCCTGTAGTGAGGCTCAGAACCACAGAACTGTGGCTATGACACTCTTCTGCAGAGGGTGGTGTTGCACAAACGTCGGGGGCCAGCTTCCCTCTGTGCCCCCCTGCTGCTCCAGCTGGCTCCCCTGTTGCCTGCTAACTGCCTAGCAGCAGGGCCTGCCTCCACCACCCCGACAGGAGTCTGCCCTGAGTCAACTTAATGTTAGCTGCTGGAGGATTGCTCCACGGCCCCCGCAGCCGCAGCCGGAGCCCCGACCTGCAGGCGGGCCATAATTTGCATGCTATGCCACAATTTCAGCTAAATGATTTTCACTTCATAGGTGGAGTCACCCAGCTGCAGGCAGGATGAAATTCCTGCTTGGCCACACTCTCTGCACCGCCGACTCCAGTTAAGACGTAACATGCAAACATGTGCTTTTAAAAAAAGGAGACTCTAGTTGATCATTAGCCTTTTCCTTCCTATAATTAAGGGATTTAGGGTGACTGAAGATTTCTCAACATGTGGAGAGGCGCAGAATCTCATAGAAGTCATGGACCCAGCCTTTCTCCTAGCACAAGAATCTCTTGACATGTTTCTCTTGAAAACTCTGTTTAAGGCGTATCTTCACCCGTTCCATAGGAGGTCCTCGAGGGCAGGAACTTTGTCCATATCTGTCACTGCCTCATCCCCAGTGCATCACTGTGCCTGTGTGGTGGGCTCTCAGCAAACTGGGGTTAAAGTGCATTGAAAGAACCAGAAAGTTCTTCCTCATTTTAACTGAGAATTGGTCTCCCTAGAGCTTCTGTCCACTGACCGTCTCTGCTTCTCACCCGACCCCTCGTTGAGCCCACGTGAAACGAGGCTGTGTCTTCCATCACCCAACAATGATCGTGTTCTCCCCAAGTCTGGCAAATGTCCCCTCCTTCCCGACAAGTCTTCTTTTCTAGGTTAAACAGCAGTTTCTTCGACTATTCCTGATGAGTCACGATTCAGAGACCTCTCACCATCTTGGTGAGATCATGTTATTCCCCTCCTCTGAGGCCTTCAATGGCTCCCCATGGCCTATTACAGCCCAGAGTTCTCAGTCTGGCATTCAACGCCCTCCAGTGTATGTTTAACCTTAATTCCATTATTTTCTACCACTCCTACATGAACTCTTCTATTCAGCAAAACATATCTAGTCATTTTTCCTGGAACCCAACCTGATTGTCCCTGTCTCTACACCTTTTTAGAAAATGCCCCTCCCTGGAACACCTTCATATTCCTTTTGTATCCAGGTCTCATCATGACCAAGGGCCAAAGCAAGTCTCTCCTCTCCTGTGCTCCTCCAGTGTGCTGTGGAAAGAGGGTTTGCAATGAAACAAGCAAACCCAGGTTTAAGTCCAGAGACACATTCTAACTTACCAGGAGCACATATTTTTATAATCAGACCTTGGGCAAATCACTCAACCTCTCTGAGCCTAAGGTTTCTCCTCTGAAAAATGGGTATAATGATACCTGCACCACTCACTCTCTAGAGCATTCTGAGGAATCATGAGATGACATCTGTGAAAGCCCTTTGTTAGTGACAAGATGTAATGACTTCCCCACCTCTGAGCCTCTCGAACACACCCTGTCATTCAACAGGCACCTAACAATACATGATCTAAATCTCTTAGGGACGTTTCTTCAGGAGGGGAGTATGCAAATCTACATGGCTGGCCACCATTTCCTGATGCCAGGCTCTGTGTTAAGAGTTTCACATCAGTTGACTTTTAAGCCTCATGACAACCCTACAAGGGAGATATTACTAATCCATTTCATAGGTAAGAAACCAGGGGCTTAGAGAAGCTAGGTAATATGACAATGTCACATAACTAACAAGTAGCAACATCAGGATCTGTGCCCAGGTCGACCTGACTGTGGAGGCCCCATCTATGTCACCCTGTCTCTGACAAATCCTCCAGGTCAGTGAACCTGGGTCTTTCCGGGTCTGTCGATCAGGAGACTTGTTACTGATGCTGGTGATGATGGTGTTAGTAACTCAGAGCGGAACAGGAAGGCAGAGCCCCTCCAGGACTAACAGAAAAGCCTTGACTCTAATGTGTTTATGCCCAAAGTTTGCACTCCCACCCAAACAAATAAAACAAAGCAAAAGCTTGAAGAAAGAGGAGACATGTAAAAGTCCCTCACAGTTCATGTCAGCGCTCATTTCATCGAATGCCTGGTTGTATGGGCGGGTGGTGAGCATTGGGAGACACCCAGCCTTTGAGAAGATAGGGAGCAATGGCACTTTTCTTAAAAGACAGAAACTGATAAGACCTAAAAAGAGGTGCATACCACTGTGGGAAGAGTTCAGAAGGAGTGTTGATACTGATTACGGAGATAAAGAAGAGTTATTTATTGAGGAGGAGGTGTTTCAGCTATACCCAGAAGGAAAAGATCATAGAGCCTTCCAGGCAGGTAGAGGAAGAGTGGGGCAGAGCATGCAGCCCATCCCAGGACAAGACTGCAGATGAGTTCATCTGGAGCGCACAGCGCCCGAGGACAGCGGGAAAGGGCCAGAGAGGCCGGTTCCACCCTGAAACAGAATGAGGACGCTTAATCCTGGGGCATGGGGAAGGTAACTGAGGGGCAGCCCTGGCTCATCACATGTCTGGGGCATTTTGAGGGAAGGGTTGGCTTATTCTGCCAAGCTGTCACTCAACCATTTGTGAGCATGCAGTAGAAAATCCAGGGAGAAGAGAAGAAGCCACAGCCCACCACCTGTGGGCTACAATGTGGGCTACAATGCCACAACCTGGAGGCCGAGTGGTGGTTTGCACCAGAGCACCGGCACTAAGAGCACGCTCGAGAACAGGGAAGTCAGGGCAGGTCACCGGGGTTGTGTAAATTCCCAGAAAGGAAACGACCAGATAGGCTATCAGCCCAAACGGTTTTGTTTTATAGATGAGGAAACTGAGGTTTTCGGAGAAATGACTTGCATAAGGTCACAGAGTAACTGACCTGTGTCCTTTTACCCTTGAGAACACTGAGGCCCAGATCATCTGCAACTAGATTGCAGGCTCTCTCGCTCTGCACTCCTCTCTTCTTGCTACTCCATTTTAGTCCTTTCCTGTCTTTCAGTTGAGAAACCCATCCTAGCAAAGCCTAAGTGGTCAGGCATGCAAGATTAGGGAAATATTGTTCAGTGTTAACAATAGCATCAAATATTATTAACATCATTGAACATTTGTACAATTATCACCAAATGTGCTTTTATATTCACCATCTGCCCTGATCCTTATCCAGTTCCCAGGAAGCAGATTTTAGTACAACTGCTATAAGTGAGCATAAGTGAGGCCATCTTGTTACACTAAATGGCCCCAGCCCCTCCTCTGTGTGACTACTCGCTACGCTGCACGTACTCCAAAAAGTTCACATGCTCTCCTGATTTATGGCCTCCACTTACGTATGTACTCCCCAATAGCTTGATAAATTAATAACTTTGTTCTATGAGTTTCTCTCCAGGAACAGGCTGACCACAGGTGGGAAACACACCTACAAGGTATCCATCACAGCTGACAGAAGAATGGAACAATGTGATGCCTGGAGCGCATCATGCCTGGAGACCAACATCCCTGGACCCCCTCCTCACTGCTCATTTTCCCTATATAACTGCCTCAAGATTCTGTAATCTTTGAAGATGGGTCTTTGACACGTTAGTCACCTGTCTTCCAATTTGCTGGCTAATCTGATTAAATTTCGTTTTTCCATCTCTAACTTGTTGTGATTAATTGGCTCAAATTGCAGCCAGCAGAGTGAGCCCATTGCTCGGTATCACTGCCACCTTACCAAGGAGAAAATGGATGCCCGGGTAGGCTATGTGTCTTAGCAGAAGCCAGACTCAAAACTAAAACTTTAGGGCCAGGCCGGTGGCTTAGCGGTTAAGTGTGCACGCTCCACTACTGGTGGCCCGGGTTCGGATCCCGGGCGCGCACTGAGGCACCGCTTCTCCGGCCATGCTGAGGCCGCGTCCCACATACAGCAACTAGAAGGATGTGCAACTATGACATACAACTATCTACTGGGGCTTTGGGGAACAAAAATAGAAGGAAGATTGGCAATAGATGTTAGCTCAGAGCTGGTCTTCCTCAGCAAAAGGAGGAAGATTAGCACGGATGTTAGCTCAGGGCTGACCTCCCTCACACACACACAAAAAAACCCCTAAAACTTTAGATTCCAAATTTCATGTTCCTTTTCCTCCACCTCATCTTAGGTGCTAATAATACATGAGTTTCAGAAAAAAGTATGTCCAAAGTCACATGTGTGCTAGATGCTCTATGGTAACTGTAAGTACAATGCTTTGCTTTATTTTTGTCACCTGACATAGCATAAGCCACTTGAATACAGATGTGATTTATGAAGAAACCTAAAGGTTTGGGAAGGGGCGATGGGCTTTCTGCGGGAGTGTGGTAAGTGGGAGAAGGCAGGGGCTGGGCTGGGAGTCTGGCAGCCTCAGGGAGCGCTCTCTGCCCGCACCCTGCGTCTCACCCCACCCTGTGGCTCACCCACAGGCAGACTCAGAACAAGGCACTCCCTCTCAGGACTCACTTCCCAGCCATTAAGTGATAACAGAACTGCGGTGGTTAGTTTACACAGGCCCTGCCTCTAATCTGGGCCCTTCCCATGTTGTCTGAAGAATGAATAGATCTTCCATGGAACTCTAAAGAAATGAAGAAAGATTAGAGCGAGGGGCAAAGAATTTCTTCTGAATCCATTCATCCATCCACCCAACATTCATGACGTCCACTATGTGCAAGGCTTTCTTCAGACATTTTGGGAAATTAAAAAATGAGCACTTTTTATGGAGGGCAATTTGTACCAAAACCTGTAAAAGTGTACATATACAAATGCATAGAACACGATGATCCATAACATTTTTTAATAAAAGGCAGTGTTTTGGAAAAAATGTCAATGTTCAATAATAGGAAATTTACTAAATTGTGGCAGATCCACATATTATCTATGTAGATATTAAAAATGTTGATGTAGGGCCGGCCCCGTGGCTTAGCGGTTAAGTGCGCATGCTCCACTGCTGGCGGCCCAGGTTCGGATCCCGGGCACGCACCGACACACCGCTTCTCTGGCCATGCTGAGGCCGCGTCCCACATACAGCAACTAGAAGCATGTGCAGCTATGACAGACAACTATCTACTGGGGCTTTGGGGGAAAAATAAATAAATAAAATCTTAAAAAAAAAAATGCTGATGTAAATATCTTAAGTATTTGACATTGAAAGATGTTCATAACATAGTAAGTAAAAACCAAAATTGTATGTATGAATGAATTAAATAAATATATATCAATATGATACATATATGCACACTTTTGCTCTCACAGAAAAAAAATCTAGTATATCTAGTATACAGATGGCTCTATTCTAGAATGTAAACAGTGGTCTACACGGTGTGATTAAAAGATAGTCTCAGTTCTTTATGCAATTCTATATTTTCTCAATTTTTACAATGAGCACATATTTTATAATTGGACAACATATTTCAGTTTTTAAAAAATGACCATATTGTCACAGAAAGATATTAATGATATGTAGTAATATAAAAGTAGATTTTAAAACTTTATGTATAGGATGATCCAATTTTGATATATCCTGCTAGCAAAAGTAGGAATTTTAAAAGGCTAAAATGTTGTACAACAGAATATAAATGATTTGTCTTCCCTGATTTTGTTTTGCTGCACTGTCAGGTGTCTATAATGAATATACATAAATTATGTAACAAGACAGAAAAATAAGTTTTCTGTTAGTTTTTCTAAAAAAGTATTAATAAAATAGAATCCCTGCCTTTAAAGAGCTGACAATCTCTCAGAGGAGATGAGAGAGAATACACTAACTAAAATACGCAACAGGGCTCTGTGGGATCACCTTCTGTAAGAGGTGAGCAATCAAAATGGGATAGGTCTTCCAGAAAAGATTCATGGAAGAGAGAGCATTTGTTCCATGCCTTCAAAGGTATGTATGAACAAACAAAAATTGGGGGAAAGGGCATTTTCAGCAGAGAAAAGGCAGGGGAACAGCACTTTGAAGAGGCTTGCTCAGACATGATCAACTCTTCCCTATGAGTTGCCCACCATTTCCACCCAACCATCATGCTTACCCATCATGCTTAGTCATCAAACACGTCAGTATCTTCCCAAATGAGGCAGCTATGAATGCGTACAAAGGGTACACTTTCCATTCTTTTTATTTTATTTATTTATTTATTTATTTATTTATTTATTTATTTATTTATTTATTTATGTGAGGAAGATCAGCTCTGAGCTAACATCCAGTGCCAATCATCCTCTTTTTACCGAGGAAGATTGGCCCTGGGCTAACATCTGTGCCCATCTTCCTCTACTTTATTTGGGACTCTGCCACAGCATGGCTTGACAAGCAGTGCATTGGTGTGCACCCAGGATCCGAACCTGCGAACCCTGGGCCACAGAAGCAGAGCATGCGCACTTAACCGCTTGCGCCACCGGGCTGGCCCCATACACTTTCCATTCTGATTTGATCTTGTTACATACTGATTGAATGTAAATAAAAATGGAGTCAGCGCTAGACGACTTATTAGGGAATTATTTTATAGCTTGAGTGTTGGCTCTTGGCTGGATTTGACCAGCAATTTTGGTCTTCACCAAGTTTATCCAACACTCAAGTTTCTTTAATTCTCAAGGATGAGTAGTAATTTCCCATGCAACAGATTTAGCTCTTAGTTTCATGCATCCATAAAAAAAGCTTTAAAATGCAGAAGGCCAAGGCTTGTCCTGGCATAACATGGGCCTTCACAGCAAGGAAGTTAATAAATTTGAACTGGAAGAGTGACTTGCAAACGATGCTAGAACACTCTGTCCCGGAAAAGTCAGGACGATATGAAGGGAGGATGTTCTATAATGCTTCTGTTCACGTCTCTGGAATGTAAAGGTCTGGAAAGTCCAAATGCTCTTAGAGATGTGGCAATATTCATAGGACTTGTGCACAGGGAACATGAGAAGAAATGGAATTTCAAGTCACTTACAACACAGGACCAAATGAAGAATTTCCTAGCCACCGTCTGCTTCCAACAGGCCCCAAACACTTGGCCTCTCTTTACCTTCTGCCCCGCAGCGAAACGGCTAGGAGGACTTCTTCAGGCTCTGAGCCTTTGTCCTTGATGATTACATTTGGGTGAAATTGGAGCACTAAATTAGATACCTGGAGACTTCGGTTCTAGTCTTGGCTCTGTCACTAACTCACTTGGAAACTTTGGGAAATGAGGAGTTTGGTCTAAATCAGTAGGTCTCAAACTTCTCTTCAGCCCCCACACCATCACATGCTCTACTCACACGCATCAAAAACATCTCTCGTGAGACACAGTGATTGTCAACTAGTGTGGCCGCCTGCACCATTCGCTGACCCTCCCTGAGAATCTCTGAACAAAATGATCTTCTCAGGTTTCACACCCCCCAACTCTTAAATGTTAGGATTCTAGTTCTAAATTATCATCAAAAGAGCTTAAAAAAAATAGATACATACTCAATTATGCTTGCATATACTTGTATGTATTTAGATAATATCTGGAAAGATTTAAAAGAAGCAGCTAACAGTGATTTTTCTCTGGGGAAAGGACCTATGAGCCTGATTGTTAAGGAAACAAAGAGACTGACTTTCCACTGTATGCTCACTGATTTTTTTTTTTTTTTTTTTGCTAAATACATAGGATGTTAGGAATTTCAACTGACTGCATGTAAGAGAGATCTGAGGAAGGGTGACTTAAGCAAACAGGGATTTTATTTTTCTTACTAAATGAAAAGTCTGGGGCAGACTGTCTAGAGCTGGTACAACGTGATGAGGGACCCAGACTCCTTCCAGCTCTCTGTCCCGCCATCCTGATATTGTGGCCCACATCAGGTCACAAGCTCACAGATAGCTGCTCTACCTCCAGGCATGACCTCTGTGTTTCAAGTGTGAAGGTGGAAGGGCAACGAGCACTGCCTGCTGATTGTGACGCTTTTAAAGAGCTTTCCTGGAAGTCCACCGCAGCAGCTTCTGCTTACATCTCGTTGCTAGAACTGTGGGGCGCCGCTACTGCTGGCTGCAAGAGAGGCTGCGAAATAGAGTTTTCCTACTAGATGTATTGCCATCCCGTGTAAAATTGGGGTTCTGTTAGTAAGAATGGAAAGAATGGATATGTGCTTGGTCATTAGTAGTGTCTGTCATACATGTATTGTCTTTTTTTGTTGTTTATTAAGACTTTATCTTTTTAGAGCACTTTTAGGTTCACAGCAAAATGGAGGGGAAGGTACAGAGATTTCCCATATGCCCTCTGCACCCACATATGCATAGCCTCCTCCATTATCAACACCCCCAGAGGGTACATTTGTTACAGTTGATGAACCTACACTGACACATCATAATCACCCTTAGTCCATAGTTTACTTTAGGGTTCACTCTTGGTGGTGTACTTTCGATGGGTTTGGATAAATGTATAACGACATGTATCCACTATTATGGTATCATACAGAGTATTTGCACTTCCCTAAAAATCCTGTGTCCTCTCCCCACTCATCTCTCCTTCTCCTCTAACACCTGGCAAACACTGATCTTACTGTCTCCATAGTTTTGCCTTTTCCAGAATATCATATAGTTGGAATCCTACAGAATGTAGCCTTTTCAGCCTGGCTTCTTTCACTTACTAATATGCATTTAAAGTCCCTGCATGTCTCTTTATAGCTTGATAACTCATTTCTTTTTAGCGCTGAATAATATTCCATTGTCTGGATGTACCACAGTTTGTTTATCCATTAACCTACCGAAGGACATCTTGGTTGCTGGCAAGTTTTTAGCAATTATTAAGGAAGCTGCTATAAACATCCATGTGCAGGTTTTTGTGTGAACATAAGTTTTTAACTCCTTTGGGTAAATACCAGGGAGCCTGATTGCTGGATCATATGGTAAGAGTATGTTTAGTTTTGTAAGAAACTGCTAGACTGTCTTCCAATGTGGCTGCACCATTTTGCATTCCCACCAGCAATAGATGAGAGTTCCTGTTGCTCCACATCCTCGCCAGTATTTGGTGTTGTCAGTGTTCTGGATTTTGGTCATTCTAATAGGTGTGAAGTGGTCATGTATTGTCTTTTCAAAAAAGAAAAAATATATATATATACATATGGAAAACAAAAAAGCCTTGAAATAGGGGAGAAAAAAGTCACAGTGTGAGACGCGACTGTGTGAACGGTGGAGTGGGGAACTCAACGGACTCATTGAGTTCCAAGAGCAAAACAACCATTTAACTAGCTGAGAATTATAAAAAACCATTTAAAGTCTCTGGAAATTGTTCTAAAGCCATACAGCAAATGGAAAAACACTTATTTAAGAAAATCTACTAAAATTCAGTAGGAACAGCGAGCCTCCGTGACATTTGAGTCACGTCCCTCTCCCCTTCTCCCCTGGCTCGTGTGAGGACAGCTCTGCTCTAGGTGATTCTTCCTCTGGGGCCCACTCACCTGTGTCTTGTAAGGGCTGGGCCCTGACCTGAGACTCTGGATTTTGGAGATATTTAGTCCCATGGCTTTTGTTTTTGTTTTGTTTTTAACAGCAGAGCCTATTTTTAAGGGGAACTGCTTTGGCTCTTCTAGATTCCCAGATTCCCCATTATGACAGAAAGCAAAGAAACAGGACCAGGAATTGAGCTATCCAGGCTTAGGTCCCTGGCTTAGTAAGTAACAGGATTTACTGTTTTCTTGGGCAAGTCACTCCCCCTCTTTAGGTGTCCACTTCCTCGAGAAAGAGAGGGAAAAAAGCCCATTTAGGAAACAGGAAGACACTCAAGACTGTCCCAGACTCAAGAGTCATAACCTGACTCTACTGTCCCCACAACCTTCCACTGCCAAGTTCTGTTCTTCTCTCCTCCCATAAGTAACTCTCATGCTCTCTGTCTCTGACTCTCTGTCTCTGACTCTCTGTCTCTGTTTCTCTTTGTCTCTTTCTCTCTCATGTCCATTAAAATGTATATCTCCTGGAAGGCTCTGGAAGACGTATTGAACTGTGTTGGCGATGGATTTATAGAGGTGCTTAGAACTTCCAACACCTGATTATCTCAGAAGACTTAAGACAAAATTCAGGTCCTAATGGGAGAGCTAAGAGCTATGTCTGGGAGGAAGCAGAGGTGAGGAGGCAGTTCATACATCAAGGGAAACTTTGGAACAAGAAGAGGAAGGCCAGAGTAGACTTACAAGTTAACTGGGTACGTAGTAAGTAGGTTTGCTTCCTCCCTCATTCCTCTCTTCCTTTCCTCTCTCTCTCCTTTCTTGGGAGTGGAAGAGAAGGAAGGAGAAACAACCTTCAGTGTATGCCACGTGCCAGCCACCACCACCATTTGGTTCTGTACAGAGCCTCCCATTACTTCAGTCATTCACGCAGCATATCTACACACCAGCTATAGCATTATTTACTTTATATTTGTCTTTAAATCAACTCTCTTTTCTTTTCTTCCTTCAACTTACATACCTACTTCAGCCTTGTACCAATTAATAACAAAAGTTTTATATGCTAATTATTTTTCTAATGAATTTTTAAATAAATATAACTCTTAGAATTACAAAATCTTTGTTCCCATATCAGAGTTGCGTGCGCCACACTTCGGGATACACCTAGATTGGCTCATTCGGTCTTTGCAACCACTCGGTGAGGCGAGGATGATTGTCCTTATCCTACACGTGAGGAAACTAGTGTTCAGAGGGGTTAAGTCACTTGGTCATGAAACTAGCAAAGGCGGAGTAAGACTTGAAGCCACTTATGTCTCTCAAGCCCGTGCTCTTTCTCCTAACACTGCCCTACAGTGGGATGGGAAGAGGAAAAGAGCTGTACAAAACCCAGATCAGTCCACAAAGATTTCAATGCTTTTGATCCAACCAGCTTGTTCAGTCCCTACAAAGAGCCAAGCCCCGCTGTCCATTCTTGCCTCCCTGGAAGGCTCCTGTACAATCAAGCCCCATGTCTGGCACAAATCTGGTGCTTGATTTGTGTTTGTTAGGTGGTGGCTTTGCTCCAAGGACAGATCCTGTAATGGCTGTCCTGGTGGCAAGCCCTCTAGAAGCCATCCTGAACCCTGCCCTTTTTGCTCACCATCACTTGGACCACCGCCTTTGTTTCAGCTTCTTGCCTGGGGAAACAGGCTAAGGCTTTGCCCTCAAGTCGGGGCTTGAGAAGTGTTTGCTATTTTAGATAGTGGATTTATGACAGTGGGCGTTCATTCTGGAACAACTTGAAAGCATTCTTTCCTCTTCTCTTTTCATCAGCAGCATCTAGTTGCCTAGCACAGAGGGGACACATGGAC
Source organism: Ceratotherium simum simum (assembly GCF_057802395.1). Lineage (NCBI taxonomy): Eukaryota > Metazoa > Chordata > Mammalia > Perissodactyla > Rhinocerotidae > Ceratotherium > Ceratotherium simum. Next base: position 30,454,002 of record NC_141920.1, on the reverse strand, counting down.
TTGGCAAAGAAGGGCAGGATTCTTTGCTGCCTCCCCCTTGGCCCTTCACCTGCATCCTGCTGGGGTGTGGTCCTTCCGTGAAGCTGAGAGAACACAGTCAGGGTCATGTGAGGACATGGACTCGGCACACCCCTCTGCTACATTCTTTGCCCTGCCAGTGGCTGGCTCTGGGTTTTGGGGGCATGGGGATGAGAGGTAGAAGAAGAAGGTCAGGGGTAATGGGCCAAAGGAACTGATACTTATTACAGGCCTACTCTGTGTCAAACACTGTACTAGGTAGTTGATAGCTGTTGTCTCATTTAATACTCTCAACAACCTCCAGCCTTAAGGAATTGGTGTTATCATGCTCATTTTACAGATGAGGAATCCAAGTCTGGAAAGTTAACTTACTTAAGGCCACACAGCTACTAAAAGGCAGAGCCAAGATTTGAACCCAGGTCTGTCTAACTCCAAAGTCCAGAGTCTTTTCACTATACCAGGCTAGGGAAATCATCAGGATTTTCCAGGCTCTCTGCTTCACAACACCAGTTCCTCAGATAGGAGGAGGAGAAGGCCAGAAGCTTTTGGAGAAAGTTGGTTTAAATAAAATCAAGTAGATGTCTTGACTGCAGGACTTCTCAGAGCCTTTAATATTTAACATGCACAGGAATCGCCAAGAGGGATCTGTAGCATGCTACATCATCCAAATTACCCAGGAAGACTATTTATTCTCCTGTAAAATATCTGAGAAACCAGTGTTTTACGGAATAGTCTGGAAAATACTCATCTAATCAGACTCCTTTATTTTAAGTATAAAAAGGAAGGTAGGAGATTTGCCCAAGTAATACAAGCTGCATCAGGGTAATTCAAAACACCCCACAACCTCTGTCCTGCCCTGTCTTCCTGTCTCGGTAGAGAGGCTCTGTCCTTTTCATCGGTCGTTTGGAACAAGGTAAGTACCCACCACATGCCAGGCACTGGAGTAAACAAGACACAGTGGAAAGGCAGCCACAAAGCAGTGTGGTGCTGGTGTTGATGAAACTGTGGCAGCACATGGGAGGCCCTTGAACCAGGCTTGGGGGGCTGGGAAGGCTTCCTTAGAGACTGAGCAGGTCAGAGGACTCCACCCCTGCTAAGTGCCAGCACGTCTCCTGAGACCCTGGAGCACCTGCCCCCTTACCCACACATCCATTATAAATAGCAGGGACATTTTAGGTCTCCACCTCCAATCACAACCTCAAAACTCTTCTCTATGACAGTAAAAGAAGCTATTGGCAGAGATATAGATTCCTTACTAATTCTGCTACGATGGTTGAAATCCCTGTACAATGTAAGCTCAACAAATTCTCGGGGTGCCTGATGGCAGAGCGATCACAGAAAGGCAGAGCGGGACAAGGTCTTGGTGACTGACTAATCCAAACCCTGCTACAGATGGGGAAAGTGAAGCCTGGAAGCCGGGATCGCACAGTCATTGAGACCCGGCATGGGCGCCCACTCTATTTGTTAGCTCACAGTTTAGGTTCAATGTGATACTTAAGCTATTTGAGTTTTTGAGCTTTCATACCATCTGTGGGAAATGGGTGAAGGATGGGAAGGGCCCATATCAAGCACCCTCCTGCAATGGAGACTTCATGGTAGATCCTAGAAAAAAACAGGACTGGCTGCTTGAAGGAGGGAGTGGCTTTGGGATGTTTCTTTTAGCTCTGACGTTCTGTGGATGCTCCATGGGAGGCAGCTTCATGTCAAAGGTCAGAGCACGGCTGACAGCTGGCTGCCTCTCAATGCCCCTGCCCTACCGCTGGCCAAATGCCCCTGGCCATTTACTGGGCACATCTTCTCTCTTGAGTACATAGAACCTGCGTTCGAGAGACTCAAGGCCCAGGATGCGCAGGCTGTGCTGCTGGCAGAGTGTAAATTACAGCTAACTTGCTGGGGCAAGAGTGGGCCTGATGGGGCTGCTGCCTGCCCCTGGGAGATCCTCTGGAAAATGTGGTCCCTCGCCCTCTGCTGGGCCCACAGTCACAAGCGTGGGCCGGGGCCAGGCTTTGATACTACAGTGCTGAGGTATTGACGTGGTGCTGCCTGTTGCCTTGACAACCCAGAGCAGTCCCAGGCTGTGGACCCAACCAGTTCTAAAGCTTCCAGCCCTGAGATCAGAGACCATCCTCCATCCTGCACTCTCTCCCCACTTAGTGGGCATTTTTCTGAGGTCAGAGGTAGGTGTCAAGTAACCATCCTAGAGGAAGTGCCCTCTGTAGTTCAGACTATCTCTGGAGTCCAGCTTTCAATCCTGAAATTTGGCCAGGAGGATGGCCACGATGATAATGGGTCTGGAAACCCAATTCTTCCTGGAATTTTTGTGTGTGTGTGTGTGTATGTGAGGAAGATCAGCCCTGAGCTAACACCCATGCCAATCCTCCTCTTTTTGCTGAGGAAGACTGGCCCCTAGCTAACATCCACGCAGATCTTCATCCATTTTATATGGGACGCCGCCACAGCATGGCCTGACAAGCGGTGCATCGGTGTGCTCCCGGGATCCGAACCCGGGCCGCCAGCAGCGGAGCGTGCACACTTAACCGCTATGCCACGGGGCCGGCCCCCCTGGAATGTTTTAAGGGACTACCCTCTGACTGAAGATATTTAGCTTAGAGATGTTTAGCTGCATGGGACAGAAGCAACAGGGTTACAGGCTTCAGTAGTTGAGGGATGGGCCGTCACATTGAAGAGGGATTAGCTTTGTTTGGAATGGGCTGCAACGTAGAAGTACCTAGGTGGCAGGTTTGGGTTCAACATAAGGGCAACCCTTCCCAGAACTCAGATAAAGAGAGATCATACTTCAAGTGATGGTGGATTTGTCCGCCACTGAAGGACAAATGGAGGCTTGATGACCGTGACAGAAATATTTTGGAGACAGTTGGGAGACTGGGCAGGGTCAACGGGGTTGCACCAAACCGTCAATTTAAGGTGCCTCTCGATTTGGAGACTTCAATTCTATAAAATTCCTGATAAGAAGATGCTTGCCCTTCTTGGCAGAGGTTGTCCAGGGCGCCTGAATCCTTCCTGAAAGAACACAGTTTGTACATCTCTCCAAACACCTCTGGACTTATGGAAACCACGTCCTTTCCCTCACCACCAACACTGTCATTCTTCCTTTCGGGCTTAGTAATAAACACCTGGATCTAAAATTCTTCTAAGATTTCCCTCTTCAATTTTGAAATTCCTGGAGAATAAACAAGCATTCTCTTCTCTGCTGAGACATCTGTGCCATAAACTGGGATTTTGGTACCAGGTGCTGTTTGGGGTTTTTCTAGAATGTGCATGTGTATATATATATTTTTTCCCACTTTCTTTGCCAAGCTGGCATTATTTTACCCCTGTGATTGATGGCTCAGGGATTAATCTTTCTGCTTTGGTTTCTTGATGAGATGATTAGGAATTTGACTACTATTTACTGCCTTCTTCATTCTGCCTTGGGCTCTTTGGGAAGCGGAATGCCAATTTGGTGTTTTTACTACTCTTCCAGACAGAGTGAATAATGATTTAATTTATAGAAATGTAAGTGATTAGGAATGATTGGAGAGATCTGAGATACTCCCAAATCCTTACTTCACGTACAGTGTGACTATTTCCCCTAGGGATATTTCATTGTGCATGTTCAGAAACCAGATCTGCAGGTAGAACTCATATAGGAACACGATCAGGCTTGAACTCAGAAAATATAGGTGTCAGTCATGGTTCCCTCATTGGGACAAACCATTCGACCTCTTTGGACCTCAGTTTTCTCATCTGTAAAATGGAGATTCATTCTTTCATTTATTCACTCAACAGAGCACTGTATGCAAGAGCTTCTCTACTTGTGGAATTACTGTATGTGTGAATTGGTTGAGATATGTCTGAAAAAGTTTCGTAAATTATAAGGTGCATTGTGAAGAGAAGGGATTGTTATATATAAGATGGGATCTAGAATATTTTTTCCTTTCTAATGAAGCCCCTTAAGTCCAGTTCTAGGGAAGTGTTTCTTAGCAAGGATCCCACCTCTTTTGTGGCTGGTGCCACTGGAAATATACTAGCTGAGAACAGCTCTTTTCCTTTCCTTCCATCTTCTCCAAAGTGAAAAGTCTATGCGTTCATGAGAGAATGGAGGCCAACTTCCTTCTATGCTTGAGTTCTCTTCAGTTACCTGTGAGTCTGCTTGACTGCTAGGACCTCTCTAGACACACGCTCTTCTTCTTTTTTTTTTTTTTTATAAAGATTTTATTTATTTATTTTTTCCCCCCAAAGCCCCAGTAGATAGTTGTATGTCATAGCTGCACATCCTTCTAGTTGCTGTATGTGGGACGCGGCCTCAGCATGGCCGGAGAAGCAGCGCGTCGGTGCGAGCCCGGGATCCGAACCCGGGTCGCCAGCAGTGGAGCGCGCTCACTTAACCACCAAGCCACGGGGCCGGCCCCCACACGCTCTTCTAAGAAGCTCTACACATTGTTTTTTTTTTTTTTCTTTTTTTTGTGAGGAAGATCAGCCTTGAGCTAATATCTGATGCCAATCCTCCTCTTTTTTTTTTGCTGAGGAAGATTGGTCCTGGGCTAACATCCGTGTCCATCTTCCTCTACTTTATCTGGGACGCTGTCACAGCATGGCTTGACAAGCAGTGCGTTGGTGCGCACCTGGGATCTGAACCTGGAACCTTGGGCCACCGAAGTGGAGCGCGCGCACTTAACCGCTGCGCCACCAGACTGGCCCCTCTACAGATTGTTAAATAAAGCATCAGGGCAACTATTCTATTCTGGGGAAGCTTAGGAAGGCAGTAAGATGAAGTGATGATAAACTAAACAAAACAAAAAACCATCACTCTAACAGACATCTTTCCCATTCGTATAGCCTCTGTCCTCTTATCTGTAAAGCAAGGATTATAATTTACAGCCTACTTACCACGCAGAGCTGCTATGATGCTCCAATGAGACAATGCTGTGAAAGCGCTTTGCAAAGTTAAAAGGCCACGTACCAATGTCAGGGATTATTTTTCAGTGCTTAAGCTCTGACCTTGCATTGCCAATTGTGATGTCTGCCTGGCCCCACGCTCCGTGATTACCAATGCCGGCTTGGGCAGCAACCACAAGTGATCCTTATCTACTTAATAAATTTCCACCACTTTATTTTCTAAGTCATTCTATCTCTGTCTAAATACCTGTGTTCAATCATTCTCCCAACGCAGAAGTTGAAATCTGATTTCACCTAACGGCCCAGCTGTATGGCTAATGCCACCCCATTACAGTAAAGTGTAACTCGATTTCCATTTTCTGTGTAAGCCGCAGTCATTCCTAAGTCATGGACACTTACAAGTTAATGCATGTGACTTTGTTTCCAAGCCTTAATGATATTACCAAAACTGTTCCGGCACCACCCCTTGCAACACCTCCTGGACATCTTCCCACAGTTAAATCTCCTCATAGACGGCAATGATTACTTAGCATTTATAAAGTACTTGGTGTCACCAAGGAATTTATGACTTGCTTTATTAGCTCTCCCTTAGGCCCTCCTTAAAATGATGGTCAATAAGACACTGGTAAAGAAATCAGTGTCCCGGGTGACACCATTGTCATGACAAATCACCATTTCCGTGGATAAGACTTGTGTGATTAGTTCCTCCAGTAAAATCCTGCGGGGTTGATTGACTATTGACATTAAATAAAGGGATTGTGAGAGCTCCAACAACGCAATCAATGAAAGTGATTGGCAATGATCCCCCTTCAAAACTCCACCGGAAAGCTAATGATTTCCAGGAGCATTTTCCTCCAGCTGCCGTAAACCTTTCTCTCCTTCCCATATGGCCATCTTGATTTTCTCAAAGGTGGGACAGGGAGCCTGAGGCCTCGAGAAGAGAAGTGACTTGCCCAAAGTCATTGAGAGAGTTGGCTGCAGAGCTGAGACCTCAGCACTTGGCATAAAGTAGGTCATCCATAAATACTTAATGAATGAATGACTGAATGAACCCAAATCTGGTACACGTTTTTCTCTCCCCACTATACTCTACAAAAAGCTATTTAGATTCATGCCATGTTTTCTACTCTTCAGAAATGAAGTGACCTTCCCTAAGCCTAAGTTCTAGTTCTGTACCATCCAACGCAACTCCACAAGCCACATAAGTGGCTACTGAGCACTTGAAATGTGACGGGTCCAAATTGAGATGGGCTATAAGTGAATCTCAAATTTTGAAGGATTAGTGTGAAAAAATATTGTAAAATATCTCATTACTAATTTTTTATATTGACTACATGTTCAAATGATGATAGTTTGGATATACTGGGTTAAATAAAATATTAAAATCAATTACACTTTCTTTTTTAATGTGGCTACTAGAAAATTTTAAATTCTATTTATGGCTTGTATTTGTGGCTTGCGTTATAGTTCTATTGCACAGCACTGTAATCTAGTCTATAGACGTTTTAGAAAAAGAATTATAGGGGCCGGCCCGGTGGCACCAGCAGTTAAGTGCGGGCGCTCCACTGCGGCGGCCCGGGGTTCGCCGGCTCGGATCCTGGGCGCACACCAACGCACCGCTTGGCGAGCCATGCTGTGGCGGCGTCCCACATAAAGTGGGGGAAGATGGGCATGGATGTTAGCTCAGGGCAGGTCTTCCTCAGCAAAAAAAAAAAAGAATTATATATGAATTGTTAATCTTTCAGTAAAAATTCTTCAGGCTAGCCAAGAACCTAGGAAACAAACTTAAGGGAAACTAACTTTCTTTGCAACAAAAAAGAAACATTCCTCCCTCTTTGCTCTACCTTAATCCTTTCCCTAAAGTTTCGACTGCACTCTCCTTAACCACACACCTGAAAAGCTAGGACACCCACTGAGGTATTGGTAGCTGGTTGGGCAGCTGTCAGAAGAGCCACCAACCCAATCCTGACTGCCACAGGCGTGGAAGTCATGCGGTGAACCGGGGACGTATTTTTAGAATATACTCTCAGTGGACAAGGTTTAAAAAAATTAATTGCCGTACTAACTGACATTCTTATAGCATTTTGCAAATTATAAAATACTTTCAATATATCATCTCATTTGATTCTCATAGCAGCTCTGTAATATGGGCATTTTTATGCTTCTGTTTGACAGATAAAGACATAAAACTCAGAGGTTTAGAGGCTTGTTCCTGATCACACAGCTAGGAAGTGGTAGACGTGGTTTTGAACCCTGGCCTTCTAATTCAGGGCTGCAGCTCCCGTCTCAGGGCACTCCAGAGTCCAGCGTGTGAGCTCCCGCTGGCCGAGGGCTCCGTGGCCCCGATTCCTTTTCTGCACTGCCTCTCTAGCACAGATCAACAGTGCAGGAGGGAAGGAAAGCTGAAAAAGCAGGAGAGAAGAGAGAAATCCAGTCAAGGGAGTACATACATAATATCTTGAAGAGAAACCTCCCTAATGGCGCACCATAATCCCCACTGTAATTATCCTGTCTGCTGATGCTCACAGAAAAGGAAGTGCTGTCCTGGCCAAATCCTTACTGGCAGAAGTCCTACCTACTGCTGGGCAGAGGTGGGTATTATTTTCTCCGTCTGAGGAAACTGAGGCTCAAAGGTATTAAGTCCAATGTTCATTCCACCACCCTAAGTTGGTTTGTCCATCAATATACAAATCATACATATTTTTATTACTGCCATTTATTTTTTGTCTTTATTCATTAATTATTCAATAATTATCTTGATTATTTATATCCTAGTTTCGTTGGGTTTACTTTTTTTTCCTTGGTCTGGTTTTTAAAATAGGACACTTTAGGTTCTTAAAAAAAAAATCTTTGGAAGCCAGCCCAGTGGCGTAGTGGTTAAGTTCGCATGCTCTGTTTTGGCAGCCCGGGGTTCGAAAATTCGAATCCCGGGCACGGACTGACACATCTCTTGTCAAGCCATGCTATGACAGGTGTTCCACATACAAAAATAAAGGATGATGGACATGGATGTTAGCTCGGAGCCAATCTTCCTCAGCAGAAGGGGGGAGATTGGCAACAGATGTTAGCTCAGGGTCACTCTTCCTCACCAAAAAAGAAAAAAGGGGGCCGGCCCCATGGCTTAGCAGTTAAGTGCACGTGCTCCGCTACTGGCAGCCTGAGTTCGGATCCCGGGTGCGCACCGGCACACGGCCTCTCCAGCCATGCTGAGGCCACGTCCCACATACAGCAACTAGAAGGTTGTGCAACTATGACGTACAACTATCCACTGGGGCTTTGGGGGGGAAAAAAAAAAGGAGGAGGATTGGCAATAGATGTTAGCTCAGAGCCAGTCTTCCTCAGCAAAAAAAGAGGAGGATTAGCATGGATGTTAGCTCAGGGCTGATCTTCCTCACACACACAAAAAAAATTAATTAAAAAGAAATTGTAAAAAAGAAAAAGGGCCGGCCCAGTGACGTAGTGGTTAAGTTCACATGCTCCACTTTGGCAGCCCAGGGCCCGCAGGTTCAAATTCCGGGTGTGGACATACACACTGCTTATCAAGCCATGCTGTGGTGGTGTCCCACATACAAAATAGAAGCAGATGAGCACAGATGTTAGCTCAGAGCCAATCTTCCTCAGCCAAAAGAGGAAGATTGGCAACAGATGTTAGCTCAGGGCCAATCTTCCTCACCTGAAAAAAAAAAAGAAAAAAACTTTGTTTTCTCATAAATGCACTGAAGGTTATGAATTTTCCTCCAAGTATCACTTTTGTTGCATCCATGGTTTTTTTTTTTTTTTGACAACCAGCGGTTGTCAGGGGCTGAGGGTGGTGGGAGGGGTGTAAAGGGACAAGAGAAAATTGGGGGGTGATGGATGTTCTATACCTGCACTGTAATGGTGGTCACATGGCTGTATGTGCGTGTCAAAATTTGGAGAAATGTCTAGTAACAAGGATGAATTGCACTTTATGTAAATTATACCTTAATTTAAGAAAATTAAAATCTCCCACCCCTCTCCAGAGCTCTAATGGCAGTTTTCCTGTTCATCTAAAATTTGCAGCCATGGTTTTTCTCCTCATACTAGAGTAACCTCTATTTTAGGTACAAGGAAATGTGTAAAACCATCTAGTTTTTCTCAAAGCTGACGTGCGGAACAATATTCTGAACGAGGACGTATCCTTCACAAATCTCCACATTCTATTGTGATTCACTGGGAATAAATTATCTTGAACAGACGTACCCATATACCTGCTAGCTACTGTGCCTGTTAGAATCTCCCAGCACTGCCTGGAAAGCTTAGGGAGCTCCAGTGAAGTTCAGGGTCCACCTTTCTGGGTCACTGCTTGAAATCCAGGTGAAAAGATCAAGCGGACACTATGGTTAAAACCTGGACATCATCGGCTCTGCTGTGACATCTTCTAGGTTAGAGTCAAGTTAGAGAAGCTTGCTAGGATGGCATGGTTATAATCATCCGTACCCAAGCTAAAACAATCTCATTGTCATGAGTATTTCTGGGTTGTGATAGCCACAAATGAGATTAAACAGGGAGTGGGTGAGGTACATCATCATAATAGTCATGTTCATCCCTCCCTTGAGTCTGTATATAGCAGGCAGATGTGCTAAAAGAAAGCCCAACTTCAGGGGGACTATTTATTAACGTATTTTTCATCTTAATCCAGAAAGTACTTGAAGATGCTGAGTCCTTGCTTAGCCACGAAGTACACGAGTGTCGATGGAGAAGTCAATCTCTCAAAGCCTCGGCCTCCTCCTTTATAAAATGGAGAAATTTCCATCCATTTCAGAAGTTACAAGAGAGACTGAGGGAGATAATGGATAGAGATGTCAGATCACAGGAAGATTCCTTCAGTAAACACTGTGTTTGTCTAATGAGAGCCTCTGATTCTCCTTTTGTAACAAGGAGAATAGCCTTCCATCCTAGTCCTGGGTCCTGAGGCCCAAATGGAAATATCAATCTATGAACTTCCCAACCAGCATCATAGCGACACCAAATGACATAATGGATGGATAAGGGCTTTGGATCTTATAAAACACTGTAACGGCATCACCATCTCCCTTACATATCCACACACACCTTTCTACCTGGATAGTTCAAACCTGTCCTTCAAAACTCAGCTCAAGCACCAACTCCTCCAGGAAGCCTTCCCTGACTGCCCAGCCTGAGCTTTAATGACCCTCCTCTAGACTCCCAGAGCCTCTCACCCTGCGCCGTAATTGCATGTTGCTTGTCTGTCACCTCCTCTGATCTGAAGGCTAAAGCTCCAAGTCTGCATCTTTCCTGTTTGCTTCTCACGAGAAGTATGGTGCCTGGCAGAGTGGGCATGCAGAAGTGTTTGTTGACAGATTCTTAACTGATGTAATTTAAGGCGTTATTAAGAGCAGAGAACTTCTATCTCATGAAGTACTGCTTTCACAAAGTCTTCCCCCATCTCTTGACAGGACATAATCTGGCTTTATTCAGAACCACCCAGAGTATTTTCTGTCTTCTTTCATGGGACTTGTAGCAAGTCACCGCCCACTCTGGTCCTGATGAGAGCAACAGTACCCCTGCTGAAGCTATAAGGAGCAGAGAGATGGGAAGGTGCTTTGAAGGGATTAAGGGAGGGGAGCTACCATGGGGAAAGACTGGAATTCTGACTCATTTTTCCTACCTCTCCTTTTCCTGTGGCACAAGGAGCACGTTTTAGGGACTGAGTCAGGATTAACTCTCAGCCACGCGTTCACTTCCCTCCCTGCTCTGGAATGCCTCTTTGCAGGGTGATTTCTCTTCTGTGGAAGCCACTGGCTTCCTGGGGGTGACACACACCTTGGTGATTTCCCAGTGTCCTCTAAGACAGCAGGTCTCAATCTTTATTACACACTGGGATCATTAGAGAACGTTCAAGACTCCTCTGCAGCCCACTCCATAGATTCTGATTTGATCAACGGGCCATGGGGCCTGTGTGGGTCCCAGCTTACATGGGCCACAGCTGGACTGCTTTAGAGGAGACTAACATATCATTTAGAAAGTTGAGCCAAATGGCCCCCAGAAGCCTATGGCCCTATAATCCTACATGTTTAAGCAACTTGCCAGCTCCCCAGACATGTAGAATCTTAGAAGTTGATGCTGAAATGCTATTAGAGGTCAACCAGTCCAGCCCCCTAATTCTCAGATTGGGAAACCGAGGCCCAGAGAAGGTATGTGATGCAGCAGGAGCAGGACTCAAGCCCAGGTCTCCTAACCCAGGCTGATGCTGCTTCCATTAAGCCAGGCTGCCCTTTGGGATGGTGAATAGCTCTCTGCATCAGGGGATTGAGTGGTGAGGTCCTTAACATTTCTTTAAAGTTAACTGCTAAGGCTCAAAATAAGTCTACACTAACCACTGTAGAAGCCCACACTTCCCGTGTGCTTTGGCCAAAGCTGTTTGTGGCTGTTGTCCAGACAATCATGAACAGGAAAATTCTGAATCACTGGAAACAGGGATGGGTTTGAGCCCCAGCCCTACCATTTATGACTTGGTTGATCCTGGACAAGCTACTTCTGTGAGCTTCAGTTCTCACATCTGGGCAACTGAGTAGATGATGGCACTGTGATGACAGTGCTGGCCAGGACAAAACCTGAGAGTTATGCGGATTCCCCTAACTCCCCACCCCTCACAGCCCACCAGTCATCAAGTTCTGGTGATTCCTCAGTCAAATTCTTTAATTCACCCATTTCTCTCCATCCCCCCAACACTATCCTAGTTCAGGCTACTATTCTTGTTTCTGTGGGTCACACTATGATTCCCTAGCTGATCTCCCCACTTCTAGTCTCAACTCCTCCAGTGCACCCTCCTCACTGAAGCCAAGTCTTCTGTAGGACAGACACATCTGATGCTGTCATCCCATCACTTAAACCTTTCCACAAGGGCCAGCCCCACGGATTAGCAGTTAAGTGCACGCATTCCGCTACCGGTGGCCTGGGTTCGCATCCCAGGCGCGCACCGACGCACCGCTTCTCCGGCCATGCTGAGGCCGCGTCCCACATACAGCAACTAAAAGGATGTGCAACTATGACACACAACTATCTACTGGGGCTTTGGGGGGAAAAAAAAGGAGGAGGATTGGCAATAGATGTTAGCTCAGAGCCGGTCTTCCTCAGCAAATAGAGGAGGATTAGTACGGATGTTAGCTCAGGGCTGATCTTCCTCACACACACACAAAAAACAAAAACCTGTCCACGGATCTTAGGATAAATCCCATCTTCTTACCAGGCCCTCCAGAGGCTGGTGTCTGCTTCCTCTCTGGCCTCATTTCTCATCCTCCCGACCCACCCGTCTCCATCCTCATATCCCATGCCCAGTCATTCCAGGTCCTTTTGGTTCCTTCCGGAAGCCCTCCCTGACTCCCCAGGTCTGAGTTAGGACCCATCTGAGCGCTCCCATAGCCTCTGAACTCCTCCCGTTATAAGCACAAAATGCATCCTAACTGCCCCTTTCCCTGACCATCCTCCACAACAAGTGCAGAGGCAGAGACTGTCTCTCTCCAGCCTCGTTGTGTTCCCAGTGCCGAGGACTGTGCCGGGCAATACAGTAGACACTTCATGTCTTTTTGAAATGTGAATGGATCTGTAAGATGATGTGATATTGACTGAACAGGATTGTCACACTGAGTAAATGAGGAAACACTTGCACGGCCTGCACAGTGTCCGACACGCAGCCGTGATCAAGAATCAGTTTCTCCCCATCTCGGTTTCCCGTCCAGTTTTTATGTCATGTTCTGGGTTCTAGTCCAAGTTTTGCCTCTAACCAGTTACTTGGCTTCTCTGGTTCTCTGTTTCCTTTCCTTTAATTTGATTATATGGCCCTAATGAGCTAAAAAACAAACAAATGAAAAAACAAAATTCTAGGAGTCTGTGAGCTCTCTTCCCTTCCTCCTTCTTGGCCCACCTCCTCTCCCGCTAAGAATCAGGAATCAGGAAGGGCACAGTCCATAGCGTCTCCCCAGCCCTTCCATGTCTGTTGCAGGGACCACTGATCAGGCTATTAGAAAAGATTTTAGGGGCCGTCCCGGTGGCACAAGCAGTTAAGTGCACGCACTCTGCTTTGGTGGCCTGGGGTTCACAGGTTCGGATCCTGGGCGCGCACTTAACGCACCACTTATCAAGCCATGCTGTGGTGGCGTCCCATAAAAAGTAGAGGAAGATGGGCATGGATGTTAGCTCAGGGCCGATCTTCCTCAGCAAAAAGAGGAGGATTGGCAACCGATGTTACCTCAGGGCTGATCTTCCTCACAAAAAAAAAAAAAAAAAAGCTTTTATTCTCTCAAGTCCAAAGAAATTCCTTCTGAGGTCAGGCCTCTTCCCTTAATAGGTGTATGATGCACAACTCCAGGATATTGGCACATGGCAGTCCTGGGGACTCCATCACTGCCTGAGTGATGACAGGACAAGTTTCCCCACACCCTGTGCCTCCCCACTATGCAGTCACCCTGAGTGCTGGGAGGGTGGGGGGTAGAGAGTGGGCCGGGAAGCTCAGACTGCAAGGGAAGCTGAAGAAAGGTGCTTGCACACGCCCTTGCAGCTACTGTCATGCTACTGTGGCTGCCAACCAGGGACCTGGGGCCCTCGGGCAAGAAGCAGGAAGGAAGGAGGATATAGAAGAGGGACTTAGCCTCCCCTAGTCCCGGCGTCCTTACTCTCCCAGTTAACCTAACCTTCGCTTACCCGCCTTTACGTAACTTACGAGTTCCAAGGCTCTCTTCTACAATCCTGCCCTCACAGCAGCTCTGGATTCCACACGAGCCCACAAGCTGGTGCAGGAGCAGGAGACGGGTAGCCAGCAACTCTGGACTGGCAGGGACCTGCAGCACAGCTCTTACGCCCTGGGCAGCCTACCAAGGAAAGTCCATTCTGGGGTCTCCTCTTCTGTCTACGATGACTCTGGTGCCCACGATCCTATTCTGAAAAGCGCAAGAGTCAATACTACAAAATAAAGATATCTGTCAATTCCATATGAATATGCCTGCCAATTGCTGCATGGAACACACAGTCCCCAAGCTCCTTTCTCCTTAGAGGCGCTGCAATTCCATTCAGACTTTTACTGAGCAACTGATTTACGCAAAGCTCTTCCCCCCCATCCCCAACAAAGAGAAACAAGCCAAGCCTGCCTTTCCAGGAGCTTATCACCTAGCACAGGGAACAAGACAGATATACAAAGAGTTCAAGAGAGAACCGGGTAAGTGCTACAACCTAACTTAGGACAGAGATCATGGGAAAAGATTGATTCCAGCTGGAAAGATCAGAAAGGTTTCACAAAGGGACCACATCTGAGCTAGACCTTGAAGGAAGAGTAGAATTTTGTTGAACAAAGACCTTCTCCTTGGCTCTGTTGAGTAAGGTTGGGTTAGCTTGACTTGGAAAATACTCTTCGGGTTCCAGTAAAGTGTCTTCCTCATCTCTACTGCTGTTTTAGGTACTGTAGTAGAAGGACTGGTGTGCTGTGTCACTTCGGACAGTCGCCTTATCTCTCTGGGCCTCAGTTGCGTCCTCTTAGTTTGTAAGATTGACGTAAGCTGTGGGCCCAGCGCCTCTTTCCCTACCTTTTGTCCTCATTGGAGGCAGAAACCCAACACAAGGCTGGAGACACAGTCTGTGCCCCACTAAAGTCTTCTCAACAGAATTTATAATTGAGGTGTTAGGTTCATTCTAGGATTAATATTTCATCATCTCCTAGGACTTCAATACATTTTTCTTAAAAAAAATAAAAAAAAAGCAATAATCAAGAAGCTGTGGATTTGTACCTGAAGAAAGTTTGTTATAAAAATCACTACTACATTATCATGTTGGAGAAAATTACTATTTTAAAAGCAGACCAAAGGGCCGGCCCAGTGGCGTCGCGGTTAAGTGCTCGCGCTCCGCTGCAGGGGCCCGGGGTTTGGATTCTGGGCGTGCACTGACACACCGCTTGTCAAGCCATGCTGTGGCGGCATCCCATATACAGTGGAGGAAGATGGGCATGGATGTTAGCCCAGGGCCAATCTTCCTCAGCAAAAAGAGGAGGATTGGCAGATGTTAGCTCAGGGCTGATTTTCCTCACCAAAAAAAAAAAAAAAAAAAACCCCAAAAAAACCCAGCAGACCAAAAAGGTAGACAACCCAACAGAAAAATGGGGAAAAGACTTGAACAAGCCCTTCATGAAAGAGAATATCCAAGTAGCAAATAAGCATAGAAAAAGGTGCTCAGTTTCATTAGTCATCAGGAAATACAAATTAAAACCACAATGTAATACCACCCCACCCACCAGAATGGCTAAAATGAAAAGGACAGACAACAGCAAATGTTAACAAGGATGTGCAGCTACTGAAAGTTTCTTACGTTGCTTCTGGGTGTGTAAAACAGAACAACTACTTCGGAATAATGGTTGGCGGCGTCTAGTAAAATGAACATATGCACACCCGATGACTCAGCAACTCCACTCCCAGATGTATACCCAACAGAATTACATACCTATGTCACCAAAAGATGTCTACAGTAACACGTCACTTAATGATGGGGATACGATCTGAGAAATGCGTCGTTAGGTGATTTCATTGTGTGAACATCACAGAGTGTACTGAAGGGGAACAGAATTTGCTACCCCAAAATGTGTCTCTTGAACATGAGGATTGTTTTAGGCTGATTATTTTTAAGACACAAAAGATTCAGAAAGTTTTTCTTGTTACCTCTCTCTTAACTGCCTAAAAAAATTCAGATAAAAAAAATCTGGCTCAGGGAGTGAGCTATCACCGTAGCACAACATGAATTAGGTGGTAGACAGGAAGGAACCTAGAAAAGCCTGTTTGTTGGGCCGCGTCTGTGTTCTTCTGTTTCTGTGTGGACAAACACTTGTTTTCCAAATGTTTGCTCATTTTCACCTACCTGTGAATTTCCTTCCTTCTCTTTGAAGTCCTTGACTCTCCCCATCCCCAACATCTTTTGTCTTTAGCTGAGGATGGTATCTAAGGTGAGGGCTTTGGCTATTTTGGGGAGTTACTCAGTTTTCCTGGGTTTTTCTCATGTATACATGTTACTAAACTTTTTTTGTTTTTTTCCTGGTTATCTGTCTCAAGTCAATTTAGTTGTTAGACCAGCCAGAAGAACCTGAAAGGGTAGAGCAAAATTTCTTCCTCCCCTACAATACTTACACAAACCACACGGTATAGCTTACTACACACCTAGGCTATATGGTACAAAGCTTGTGGGACCACCGTCCTATGTGCAGTCAGTCGTTGACTGAAACATTTTAATGATAATAGCCAAAGACTGGAAATAATCCAGATTTCCATCAACATCAGAATGGATAAACAAATTGTTTATTTACACAACTAGAATAATATACAACAATAAAAATGAGCAAACTATGCACAACGTCATGGATGAATCTCACATACATCACGATGAACAAAAGAAGCCAGATACAAAAGAGAACATGGATCTGATTCCATTCATATGAGGTTCAAGAACAAGCAAAACAAATTATGGTGTCAGAAGTCACAATAGTGGTTACTCTTGGGGAGATGGATTAACAACTAGAAGGGTACACAAGTGGGGCTTTTGGGATTCTGGTAATTTTTTTTCTTTTTCTTCTTTTTGCGAAGATCAGCCCTGAGCTAACATCCATGCCAATCTTCCTCTTTTTTTTTTGCTGAGGAAGACTGGCCCTGCGCTAACATCTGTGCCGATCCTCCTCCACTTTATATGGGATGCCGCCACAGCATGGCCTGACAAGCGGTGCGTCGGTGCGCACCCGGGATCCAAACCCGGGCCGCCAGCAGCAGAGTGTGCGCACTTAACCGCTACGCCAGGGGGCCTGCCTCTGGTAATTGTTTTTCTTGATCTAGGTGGTGGTTACACAGATGTGTTTACTTTGTGAAAATTCACTGAGCTGTACACTAATGATTATGCACTTTACTGGATGTGTATTATACTTCAATAAAATTTTTATTAAAAAAAGCAGATCAGAACCTGCTTTGGCTCTATATCTACATTTCAGACAATAGAAAACAATTTATGACAGAAGATAGAGAAGGATAGAGAAGCCGGCCCCGTGGCTTAGCTGTTAAGTGTGCGCGCTCTGCTACTGGCGGCCCGGGTTCAGATCCTGGGCGCGCACCGTCGCACCGCTTGTCCGGCTATGCTGAGGCGGCGTCCCACATACAGCAACTAGAAGGATGTGCAACTATGACACACAACTATCTACTGGGGCTTTGGGGAAAAAAAGGAGGGGAAAAAAACATCTATTGCAATAGATGTTAGCTCAGAGGCAGTCTTCCTCAGCAAAAAGAGGAGGATTAGCATGGATGTTAGCTCAGGGCTGATTTTCCTCACAAAAAAAAAAAAAAAAAGATAGAGAAGGGGATGTTCTAGTTCTCTCTCTTTTTTTAGAGACAAATCTTATTTATTGAGTTATAATTTACATAACAATAAAATTCAATTTTAAGTGTAGAATTTGATGAGTTTTGAAAAATGTACAGTAGTGTACCCACCACAAGGATGACTTAGAATATTTGCATTAGCCCAAAGGGTTCCCATGTTCTCTACAGCCAATCCCCACTCCCTACCCCTGGCCACCACGGATCTGCTTTCAAAACTTCACTATAGTTTTTCTCTTCTAGAATTTCATATAAATGAAGTCATAGGATATCCTCTTTAAAATGATTTCCTTTAAACATAACAATGTTCAATTAGGTTGAACTGAATGTGTCACACTGCATTTGTCCCCTAATACCTCTCTATTTACCCTGACAAATGCACAGGATCCTTCATGAGTGTTCTATGTTAAGATGAAATTGGCTGGTTGAAAACTGCACACTCTAAACCCAAAGAAGGATGATGTGAGAGATGAGGTGTACCCCATGTAGCTCCAGAGGACAGAGCCAAGGCCCAGGGGGCAGGGGCATGGGAGGCCATCAGCAGCTTAATAGAAGGAAGATTTTTCCAAAGTTGGAGTTTATCTAACCCTGGAATGTGCTGAACCAAAGCAAGACAGCTCCCCGTCCAGAGGGGACAAAGAGAAAGGAAGATGGCTAGCCATCCAGGTGTCAGAGAGAGGATCTGGGCAGGAAACTGCACTCAATGGCTTCCAATGGCTACTCCAAATCTAATATCCCATTACTGCTAATAGGGCTTGAAAGCAAATCACAAACATTTTAACATGAGGTAGGATAAAGCGAAAAACTACATTTGCCAAAGCATCCATTTCACAGCAAGACTAGGAACTCCAGCTACTGGGGGAGGATCTAACTCACGACTAGAGAAGTTTGTTGGAAGGCAACAAAAGCATGTGAAACACTTAGAAGACAATGAGTCTGCATTCGTTTCTTCATCAATTTTATGCACAACTTCCAGGCTGTGAAATTAAGGAGGAAGAGGTGTTTTTCAAGGCAACTTCTCAGCACTTGAAAAGACACTAACCCCTCCTCTCCAGTTAACACAGTGGACTTGGTGAACCCCACCCAGTTCAGTATAATCCCATGAACATTAGCTGGGCCTGCAAGGTGCTCAGCTAAGCACTGCACAGGATGCGACACGAAAGGGCTATGGGCCCTGCCTTCAAAGTCAAACAAGCATATGCACCACCCCAGGCCAGCCCAGGATGCTGTAATGGAAGGAAAGCACAAACTCCCACGAGAAGAGAAGAGCAGTTAAGGCTTGAAGGAGGGTGGGCTGCTTACACTGGACCCCAAGGGACAGGCTAATGGTCTGTGACAAGATGCAGCAGCACGGCATACTTTGGAGAATGTTCCAAAAGCCAGACCATTTGTTTACTTACTTTTTTATCTGTCTTGAGAATGAGTGAGCTTATCTGGAGACATTACTAGGAAATGTTGGCTTGAATCTATTTTCTTCAAGAGGCACTTAGTAGAATTTACTGAAAATAATAATAACAATAACAAAGTGAGCTGGGACTCCAAGTGAATGGGTTCTATCCCTAAGATTGCAAGGCCTTATCTGGGCCTTGGTTTCATCATCTGAGAAATAAATGAGATTGTCCTAAATTGGTGGATTTCACTTGTGCTTCATGGAACTTCAGGAGTAAGAGGGAGCAGATTGTACCCACATTGTACCCCCATACCCATTGTACCCACAGCGCCTCTACTTTGTGTCTTGATTGGGCTTCATTTGAATAAAGGGTTGTGCTACTTTAAACAGTTAAAATATAGGGCTCATTAAATAAATCGGTGGCATTGCCCTGCTTTCAGAATCTGCGCCTTGAACGATCTCCTCAAAGTATGTATTCAGGACATTCATTTAGTGATTTAATGTATTTATTTTTATTCACATTATTATATAACAATAAGTCTGGGAACTTAGATTTTGGGAGGGTTCCCACTGTTCCCTAAATGAAAAGCGTGGCTCACTGTGCTAAACTGTACAAACTATGTGGTTTATGCTTTCCTCTGGGAGTCTGGAATTTTGGAACATGCAAGGCAGAGCGTGCCCATGTGACTGGCCTTCAATAAATACCTTGGGCTCCTGGGCTCAGCCAACCTTCCTTGGTAGACAACATTCCACACCTGCTGTCACTCTTCATTGCTGGGGGAATTCAGCGCGTCCTGCATGACTTCACTGGGAGAGGACTCAGAAGCTTGCATGCGGTCTCCTCTGGATTTTGCTCCCTGCAGCTTTTCCCTTCACTGATTTTGCTTTGTGTCCTTTCACTGTAATAAATCACAGCTGTGACTATGACTATCTGCTGCATCCTGTGAGTCCTGCTAGTGAACCACTGAACCTGGGGTGGTCTTGGGGACTCCCGACACAGGGTGTCAGAAGTGGGCTTCACTAGAACGATCCTGACTCTGAAATACAATGAAAGCACTGTTTGGGAAAGGAAGGATGGAGGGGCAGGAGATGACGAACGTTAGGTGTCAGGAGCTGTGGAGATACAGCTGGAATGCAACAGCAGCTGAGCTGTGCCTCTCGTGAGAGGGAAAAGTCACCTGTGGAATTTGAAAATGAGAGCTCCCACTCCAGAGGAACTGGCTTGCAGGCTCCCCTGACTGCTTTTTGCAGTGCTGGCTAAAGTGAGGAGGAAAAAGTCCAGCCTGGGTGACACCTTTGGTTTTGTTCTCTCCACCAGAGAAGAGGAAAGGGGCCTAACTCTTCCAAAAAGTGAGCTTTGGGTGGGCCAAAGAGGTTAGAAAATTTGCATTGTTCTTTCCTTCAAGTGGGAGGGAAAAATTAGTTCCCAGGAGCTGTTAAACTTAAAAAGAGCCAAAAGGAGCGGCAGAGAGGCCTTTATTTGGGGATCAAAGAACTGCAATTTGGGGAGCACAGATTCAAATAGCATCTCACTAGGGAGTAAAAGTCCGGGGCTTTTAAAGGCAAAGAAAAGGTTGTATCACAAAGAATTTTAATTGCAGTTGGAGGCAGAAGCTAGTCTTGGCTAAACACTGATTGACTATTGATTCTCTCTTTAGAAGGTCTACAGTCCTCAGTCTTTGTGTTCAGGATGTCCGTTCTCCTGCTGACTTCTCAAACAGTTGCTTGTACAACAATTGCTGTTTTGGCCCAGTCCAAAGGTTTGGCCCAGTCCAAGGTTCAAGACAGCATGGCAGTTTCTCTGGAAAGGCAGCTCTGACTCCATTTTAAAATGGCTCCACTATTGTCAATTTTGACATTTCCTCCTTTTGATTGAGATCTTTCTTTGAAAGCATCACTGATCAACCATTTGAAAGCATTGCTGATTGATTGTTGGAAAGCTTTGCTGATCAGCCATCAAAGCATCATTGGTCCCTCGTCACCAGGAAGGCTCATTCCTGGTTTGTCATGTCCCACATAGGAGGGAAAGTGGTTTCCTTAGGAGCCTTAGGCCACATTTGAGCAACAAGAGTGCCAGGGGAGAGGAAAGCCTTACTGTCAAGTTCCTTTAAGGGCAAATCCTGTCTGTAGTTCCTCAAATTTTCTCAGGTGAAGGCTCATAAGCCTCAGCGATCATTTCAAAGTGCTGAGCGATCCAAGTGGTGTTTTTATAATATCAAGATATTCAGAAGAGACAAAGTTTTACAACAGTGAGAATTCCCATAATAATAAACAAAATGCTAAGTCCAAATTGGAGAATAGGTCTGAACCAGGAGGTAGTTCCTAAGGGAAGCCAGCTAAAGAGATCAAAGAACCATGGGGTGTCAGTGTGCACCGCATTTAACCATTAGGCTTGTGCTCAGATTTTGCCTAATTCAGTTTTGACTTCACCAGAGGTGTTCACCCAAGCACAACAAGAGGTGTTTATCACAGAACAACCCCACTTTGTTCAGCTAGGACATAATCAAGAACAATTCCATTACCTAATACAACTCCAAAGGGGATCCAAAGACTTTTCTTGGGCAGCTATTGCTTTAGTGGCAGATTTAGCAATATCCCCCAGGGTTTAGATAAATTTCTGATCATATATTCACTCACGGCAGTGCCTACCCAAGGAAAACGTAATTTTCCAAAACTGGTAGCTTTGCTAGGGTTGATACGACCAGGCGTTGAACACCCTTGCCTATGCGTGCAACTAGTTTCACGTTTTAGTCTGTGAAGTAGATTCAAAAGTGATGCCCAATGCTGAGTTTATGATCGATCATATAATGAAATAGGTGTAACCAATAACCCAACTGCATAATGACCTCTAGTTTGATAGAGATTTAAACAGTGTGTTCCCCATAGGTCTTTCTATACAAGTGAAAACATACACTAAGGGAGCACAAATCATAGAGTCATTATAATGAAATCGACTAAACCAAAGATTTGATTGTTTAGGCAAGGAGTTCTAGACACTCAGCACAAGGAATTAGGGAAGGAATGGCAAACAGATTGGTAATTAAATGTACTAAAGATTTGTGTACAGAACGAGGCTTCTGATGACAAACCCAATAGTGAGAAAGATTTCTCCCTTTTGTGATAGATTGGGAGATGCAAATAAGACTATTGTCTTTCCAAGAAAGAGAGGGAGAAAATAAGGTAAGAATCAACAGCGAGTAAAAGGCTTGCAGGCCTGGTCTGGCCACCTGGGGAAAGCTGGCTGCCTCAGATGTTGGTTGCTTCTCTTCCTAGTCAATTTGATTTGGAGGCCTCCAGCATTTGTACAGGACCAGACGTTGGGTGGAGCCTTCTTGAGCGGTGAGATGTATCTCCAAGGTTCAATGCCTTCTAGTTCTGCACCAGTGTCGGTGGTTAGGAGAGCTTGGTAAGATCCTTCCAGTGGGGCTTGAGGGGTCTCTTCCTCTGATGATGCTTCCCGAATACTAAGTCACCAGGCTCTAGACTGTGACCAACAGGATCCTTTAAATTGGAATCTGGGAAAACAACTTTAACCTGTCGATAGGTTTGAGCATAAGACATTAGAAAGTTACAGTAGCTGGTCATACTAGCATGAGACAACAAGGGATCAGCAGAAGGTTGTATACCAACAGACACTGATCTGGTGACCATCTCATGAGGAGTGAGTTTATGTTTTTCAAAGAGGGTGCTGCGAACAATTGGTGAGTCCAGTCCACAGGTATGTAACAAAACCTCAAAGACAATTAACAGGACTAGAATCTAATCTCTACAAAGGTGCAAACATCATTTTCCTCTCTACAATTACCCTAATTTTTTTTACCAAAGATAATCACAGTAAAACTGATTTGTTTATGTTATAAACTTGACCTGATTAGATGAAAATAATAATAATACTCATTGGGAGTTTCTGAATTCTGGAGGGATCAGGGAGGGAGGCAAAGTAAATGTTTCATCTTTGTTCACAAAGGTATATCTTACCAAATTGTTGATAGCTTAAGAGAAAACATTTCTTTAAAACTGGAAAAACAAAAAATTAGAGCAACCTTCTCAATTCATGAAGCCCCATGTAATTAATATTTGTCCTTGATCTTTTGTTAGCAGTTTTATGAAGCCCTCAGTCTCTCTGTTCAAGTTCTGTAATTTCTTACCCAGGTCAGTTCTACAATCTGAAAGTCTATCAGAAAACTGTATTCTAGAGTAAGTGTCAGAGTCCCTTCCGTGAATCTCTCTGAAGATGAAACGTATTTGCCAAAGCATTAGAGTAAAACAATAACTATCTATAAACGACAAAAGACTTAAAGTGCCATGGTTAAGGATCTGATTACAATGCAATTCACAAGGAAATTTGTTTATTTCTGATAATAACTAGAATTATGACTGATAACATTATACAAGAACATATCAGATTTTTAGGAATTTCATATAATTTTTAGAAGACATATTAATAACATTCACCCATGCTATATAAAACACTTGGTCAAATAGGATCATAAGTCACTGTAGAATAATGCTTAGTTATCCGTTTAACAAAGGCACAACAGAAGATTTTAAAGGCAAACAGAGAGAGTTAAACAGGTGGAAAACAAAACAAAACGAAAAAACCTTAGCTCTCTCCATAGAGAGGCCTAAGCTTTTTTGAACATAGGAAATAATTTTGACAAAATATGGAATCCCTGCCTTTTAGGTAGACTTACTCAAAGGTAAAGAAAAACCTTTCATAATCTCTTTATCAAGATCAGACTAAAAATCTAAGGAAACTCTTCTTTTAAGAGAGAGAAAACCAAATTCTAATTTTGCACCAGCTTACTTTTGATATTAAAACTCATTTATTTATTTAAATTCATTTCAATCTTAGCCAACTTGACCATGCACAAAACTCTTTTCTCAGGGTTCTTCTTCCACAAACCTTTTATGACTTTCTTTTTTACCTTCAGAATTTGTCCCATGCCTTCCCTCCTTCCTAGCCTCTCCGTAGGACAAAAATTACTTACCCTCTCTTTCACAAAGAACGTATCTCTATTCCTCACATCTTCCTTTACTGAAAACATACATTTCACTTGTATACAGAGATGTTTCTCTTATTAATTTTTAGTAGCTTTAATCACGTATATTAATTAGAATTCTTAACCCTTAGAAACCTAAATTTTTAGTGAAAACTAAGAAGTAAGCAATTGTGAACTGTCTTTTACATTAGCATTCTGTGGATTGGGAGATTTATAAACACTTTCTAGAAACATGTGCTTTCTCACAGAAAATTTCTCCGTGTGGCATAAAGCTTGTTTATTAATAAATCCAAACATCTTTTAGGGTTATTTTTTTTCTGTAATAAGAAGCCAAAAGTAGATAAACCAATGTTTAGTAACCAATGTCTAATATTTTATCTTATTTGGAAAAGATCTAGATACTCAATAAATTTCTATCATTTAACTTAATTTAGCAAAACTCTAAGATTTCAAGTTACCAAAAAGGCTTTCAAGTTATTTTTAAGTACACATACCATAACACATCATTATTGATAAAACGTTTACCCAAAACCTTTTTACCTTACTAACATCTAATTTATTTGTTCCTAATAATTATGTTTAGATTGGCTACAAAAACTTCATGAGACATTAGACAAAATCAGCTGTCATTCTAAGTTATTATTTTCATAGCTGACAAATTTTGTAACAGAGCTACCACGAGCTTATTTGACTAACAAATACAGGTAGAATAAAGGCTGCGTGTTGCATCATATCCAGTGCTGATAACTCTGAGGACATACCTATTTCAATCAAACCAACAAACTTAAATAAGCTTTTATTTACCAAAGATTATTCTATATCTTGTTAGCTTGAAAAACATTTGGGTTAGTTTCTGTTATATTTCTGAGAACTTTAAAATGCCCAAATCTTACAAATGCTTGACCTTAAATGCAATTAAATAGAGCTCTTAAGTTCGGCAAAACCACGTGGAGGTAGAAAAATATCTCCCATTTATAACATACATATATGGAGACACACATAAACACACAGACAGATGCAAAAAAGATCTTTTAGCCTCCATTTTTAAAAATTTTCTTTACATTTTTGGGCAAGGGTGTTTCCATAGCAGTCTGCATCTCCAAAACTTCTTTTTCGCTTTTTTTATTCCTTTAGTCTTGGGAATCCGGGATAGTTTAGATAACAGTTCCCAGAGAGGTTACAAGCCTTTTGAGATAAACAGGGGAGGTTAGTTGCTTATCGAGGACTGACATACCCATCCCATTGCATTTTCCTTAATTTGTTTCTTTCCCTTTGGGTACATAGTTTTATTTTAGCTTAGTGCAGGAAAAGCCTAGAAAAAAAATTCCCATCAGGCTGTGACTATCAGCTTCCAATTTGGCCAAATTTCTGATCATGTTATGAAATCCTTTCTAACATCTTGTCAGGACTCAGCTGGGACAAACAGTAAATATTTCTGGCAGTATCAAACAACTCTATTAATTTTAGTTTCCCCTTGGCAGTTTAAATAACATAGCAGTTTATCAGAAAATCTCTCAGTCTTATTAACTCTGGGAGGGGCCCATATGGGGCCCTCCTTCAAAGGTTAATATAGGGGTGTCTGTATAGGCACTAATTTAATGAACTTTTGTATAGTTCACTATATTTTCTTCTAGGTACCTCTTATATCTTAATTTTTTAATAGCTTTTTTGCAACGAAACTTTCAAGAAGGCTATTTTGGAATTTTGAAGCTTTGCTTTTAAGTGCATTTCTTAGATGATCTTATCTAATTGGAATGTTCTTTCTAATTGTTAGTGTAATTTTCCTCAGGCTGGCAGCAGTTTTAGATGCCTCTTGCTGTCTGGATGTTTCTAAAAGCCAATTGAAAAATGCATTCCATCCAGCCAGCCTGGTTTTAAATCCGCAGTTTTCAAATTGATTATATAAAAAGACAAGTTTTGGAAGCTCAAAAGAGCCCCAAAGTGGCCACTGTAATTTTAAATCATCTTTTGTATCGGTCCACTGGGTCAAGATTTTACAGGACCGTAATTCTTAAACATAAAACCAGCTGGAGTTCCCGAGGGAGGAAATCCTGGGGGAACTTAGATAATGAAAATCCCATGGTAAAGAAAAGCACACGACCTAGAATGACAATAGGCTTTTCTTTATATGCACATTAAAGGGTTAGCTAAACCCTGGGTCTTTTGGAGCCAAACTAATACCTAAGAGGGATCTGTCATGCCATTGGGGATTATGTGAAGTTTTTACAGCGTAGCTCATTGCACAGAAGTTTTCTTGAGGTTAGTGAGTGACCTAGTGTCAACCTAACCCATTCCATGACCAACTTATCCTATCATGGGAGACTTCTGGAGATGGCTGGTGTCCTAATGGCTCTTAAATGCTAGACCCGTGCCCACCAAGTTTGTGGCTTTGGCTTCCAAGATGTCCCTTAGCAATAGCTTTTATAACATGTGCATATTAACCCACAGCAAAGTTTGTCTAAGCAGAAATTTCTACCTAAGGGAATCCCCTCCAAATTGGGTGCACTCAACAGAGGGAATCCCCTCCCTCAGCAAGAGCCACATACGTGCAATAACCAGGGAATCTGCCACTTGCTTCTCTCCTGCTGTGACAAAAGCCACCACACCTATCCCAAACAAAGGCACTGACCTCAACCAAAGGGAGGGGGTTCAAGTCTGAGAGGTCCCACAATCAGAGGAGTCGGCTGTCTGTGGAAGCGGCTGAACACACGGGGGTGTTGGTACCCAGCTGTTTCCAGGGGAGGCGGGTCCACAAAGGTGAGATCGCTTCAGCTCCTGCTTTCTGACACCATGTTCAGCCATGCTGAACTAACCTAAAATTAACCTAAAAATAAAGAGCCAAAATGAGAGGCAGAGAGGCATTTATTTGGGATCAAAGAATTGCAATTCAGGGAGCACAGTTAGGTAGAAACCCAAATAGTGTCCCACTAGGGAGTAAAAGTCCAGGCTTTTAAAGGCAAGGAAGGGAGGTTGTATTACAAAGAATTTTAATTGGAGATGGAGGCAGAGAGCTAGTTGTGGCTAAACACTGAATGACTACTGATTCTGTCTTCAGAAAGTCTACAATCCTCAGTCTTTGTGATCAGGATGTCCGTTCTCCTGCTGACTTCTCAAACAATTGCTTGTAAAATAGTTGCCATTTTGGCCCAGCTCAAAGGTTTGGCCCAGTCCAAAGTTCAAGACAGCAAGGCAGTTTCTCTGGAAAGGCAGCTCTGACTCCATTTTAAATTGGCTCCACTATTGTCAGTTTTGACAGAGCAAAACTTTAAACCAGAGGGAAAAACAAACGGATGGGGCAATGCAGCCATTTCTTCAGGCCCACATTCCCCTTGCATTCCAGCCAAGATCTCCTAGCAGCTGTAATGTTAACCCTGTAACTGCTGAATTTACTGCTTGGGATTTGAGTAAATTTGCAATGAGAAAAAAAAGGAGAGGGGGAATTTTTAAAATGACTTTGTATTTTGTGGCTATGGCATCAGATATATGGTAAAAATTGAGGAAAAGTGTTATAGGCTTGTAATTTCATAAACGCTAGAAAGATCATCCCAATCAGGGAAACGGCAAAAAAAGAAAAAGTAATAGTGAGATCCGACTTCTCTCCTTTTTTGCCAGTGATGAGCAAACTAGAATTTAAACTCTTTGGATATTAAAACAGAGTAAGTCTCCATATGGATGATATTTACTATGATTTTTGCTTATTGGAGCCTCTGGGAAAAGGAAATTGACACGAAAAGAGAGGCACTCACCAGCTGAAAACACACTTTGGAGTTTTTAAACATTTTTAGTAGCTAATGACCTCTTGTAAATCATATCAGATCTTGTAAAAGCTAACCCTTACAGGCTGATGATTTTCTTGCCTGCTGTGCATATTTTTTGAGTGTGTCAACCTAGACTCTAAGAATGACGAGACAGAAAGGGCTTAGGAAAGCCTTGCTTGTCCCTGGGGCTTGGAAACCAGCTCATTGACCCTCTAGAGTCAGCCTTTTTTGCTGCCAATGGCTTTTTTGGAGTCGTGAATTCACTGATCCTAATTGCCTGGGCCTGACCCTGAGCTGAAACCTGATACTATCTGCTATGGCTGTTTCAGCCTCAGCTCCAGCCATGCTGAACTAAATAAAAGCTGGCACTGGCCCAAAGAGCAGGACCTCAACTCTGGGACCAGTGCAGATATAGGGCATCCCTTTGGGGGCCTGAACTATGAGAAGTCATGGATTCTAGCTGGACTGTCTAGGTCACATACAAATGTCCACGGGGAGGGGCTCTGATGGGACCGTCTGAAATGGAGCTATTGATAGGCTCTCTATTTCCAATAGGGAGGCCACTTGCATTCTAACTTGAGATTACTGCTGGAAGCTGCAAACTGGGGCAGGGCACCTCACTGGCCTGTGACCCTTTCACCCTCTCCTGACTGATCGGACTCTTGACCACCTCCCGGAGATGCCCTACGGCTATTGCTCCTTGCGCTCAGCTTCCCGGGTTAGCTGCGGCTTGCTACAATGCCCCGATGTCCTGACTCCACCCCTCCTGCTGCTGTACACACCTTGCGAGCAGTTTGATTTTTAAACACAACAAGCTCCAGAAAAGGCTGCTCTCTGGATAAAAGATCAGGATGACAGGGATAGGAGGTTATGGAAACCCATTTTGAAAGCTGTTGAAAATTCAGGATTTCATCCTGGCTAATTTCTGAACAGGATTATCTTTCTGGTTCAGTTGTCTAAAAATGTTTTTCTGTGAGAACGCTTTTGTCTCTCTTGCATACGACCCTTCCAGGTGAAAGGTTTGGATGACAGTAGGGGATTTTTTACAATGCAAAATTATGACTGCTAAATGGGACACACGGAGTTTGAAATAGCAGAGAAAAAACAAAACCCCCAGCACCTAGGGAGGTGCGGGGGAGCACTGATGCTGTTTTGCAGCACTGTCCCTGGAAGCTTCCACCCTTCCCAGAGGAAAACTCCCTTAGCTGTCTGTCCAAGATGCTGGGAAGCTTTCAACTCAGACGGACTGCAGAGCCTCTGATCACACTGACAGCTGTGACTGCGGGACAGCAGGGGTGGCCCAGCTCCTGCACTGCCCACGCAGAACACCTCCAGATGCCGCCCACGCTTGTGGGCGATCAACCGGTGTTACGCACAAGCAAACCGTTTGTACCTGACAGCCTCAGGCAGTCCCTCTGAATCCAAGGACTGAACCGAATTAATCAGATGGAACTGGAAGCCTGTGGCGGGAGTTCCCACGGTGGGAGACTACGCTGGGGGCCCTGTTAACCCGCACTGCCTGACTAGCGCACG
Source organism: Ceratotherium simum simum (assembly GCF_057802395.1). Taxonomy (NCBI): domain Eukaryota; kingdom Metazoa; phylum Chordata; class Mammalia; order Perissodactyla; family Rhinocerotidae; genus Ceratotherium; species Ceratotherium simum. Next base: position 30,425,033 of record NC_141920.1, on the reverse strand, counting down.
TCCTGCTTGGCGGCGTGCCCCAGTCCTTGTCAGCTCTGTTTCCAGGGGTACAGCGTGTGCCCTCCGGGTTGTGCTTCTCGGGTGTGTCCCTCCTATCACCACCTCAGTCCTGGAAAGCTTCAGGTCAGCGGATGCCTCTGGCCAGTAAAAAAGGCTCAAGCTAACGCACAAGGAGAGCTTTCTAGACAGACATTTATGGCTCCTGGGTTTTGTTTTAACAGGACTCGGAAAGGGCGTTTCTGAGATCAGGACTGCAGGGTGGTCTCACTCTGCTGCATGGGCTCCTGCCGATAATAATTTTGCTGTGAAGATGCCTTGGCCAAGAGCACAGGGGGTGGAGAGTGCAGCAGAGTGAACACAGCAGGCCCGAGACTGCCATTTTTAGAAAGACCTGCTTGCAAGTGTGGCCCTTGGCTGGCATTTGGGAACATGGATTTAGGGAGGGAACCACCATCCCTTGGCTGGCATTGGGGAACCGTTCCCAGAATGAAGAGTGGCTCACTGTGCTAAGCTGCTTATACAAACAATGTGGTTTATGCGGAACATCCACTTTCCTTCTGGGAGTCTGAAATTTTGGAGCATGCTAGGCAGAGGGTACCTACATGACTGACCCCCAATATAAACCGTGGACCCCTAGGCTCCGATGAGCTTCCCTGGTAGACAACATGTCACACATGTTGTCACAATTTTTTCCTGGAGGAATGAAGTGCATCCCGTGTGACTCCACTGAGAGAGGGTCAGTTAACACTCCTGAAAGCCTGTGTCTGGTCTCCCTCGGACTCTGCTCCCCGCACCTCTTCCCGTCCCTGATCTGGCTTTGTTTCCTTTCAGTGTAGTAAATCATAGCTCTGAGCACAGCTATATGCTGCGTCCTCCCAACAAATCATCAAACCTGGGGTGGTCTTAGGGACGCCAACACAGTCTGGAAAAAAGACAAGGAGGTTTAATGAGATTTATAGGAAGGAAGAAGGAAGCACAATACAAGAAGATGCAAAGAAAGCAAATGAGGGCAAGAATCAGCACGGTAGCAGGACTGAACTTAGTGGCTACCACACCCAACATGAGCTCAAGGGCTCACAAAACTGTTGAGAGGACAGTCCTCAGATGACCCCAGGCCCAGCACAACTGCCCCAGGGAACAGAACGGCCAACGCTCCCAACTCCTGGCTAACACGAGCAGAAATGAAAATAATCCTTTACAGGATGTATAGATGTATAGGATTTGAGAGCTTTTGTCCATTCTGTTGAACTTTTGCAATCACTCTGTGAGGAAGACTGGACCAGAATTATTATTGTTCCTAATTCACGGTGCATTTAAAGGCCTCCTGCCCTCAGGGTCAAAACTGTCCCTTCTGTTTGTATTCTTTGCTGAAATCTACCATGATCTGCCATGTATGTTGGTTCACTGTGCACATCTGTCTCTTCTATGAGACTTTGATTTCCTTAAAAGGGCATCGTCTGGGGCTGGCCTGATGGCGTAGTGGTTGAGTTCGTGCACTCCACTTAGGCGGCCTGGGGTTAGTGTGTTCGGATCCCGGGTGTGAACCTACATACTGCTCATCAAACCATGCTGTGGCAGCATCCCACATACAAAATAAAGGAAGATTGGCACAGATGTTAGCTCAGTGACAATCTTCCTCATGAAAAAAAAGGAAAGGGCATGGTCTGACTTTTTTTCTTGTCTTGTCATTTTTTTTGGGTGGGGGAGGATATTCTTTTCTCATAATAAATTCATTGTGGAAAAATAATGAAAACAAAACAAAGTAAAAATTGCATGTAATCCCTATTTTAGTCATCTCTGTATCCACCCAGATCCTGAGAATAACTTGGCACACAGTAAGTGTTCAATCAACAATTCATTGATCTGTTGGCAGCTAAAGGCTCTGGTTATGACAACACCTGCCTCATGGGGCTGTCAGGAGGATTTTTTTTTTTAAAGATTTTATTTATTTATTTTTTCCCTCCAAAGCCCCAGTAGACTGTTGTATGTCATAGCTGCACATCCTTCTAGTTGCTGTATGTGGGACGCGGCCTCAGCATAGCCGGAGAAGCGGTGCGTCCGTGCACGCCCGGGATCCGAACCCGGGCCGCCAGCAGCGGAGCGCGTGCACTTAACCGCTAAGCCACGGGGCCAGCCCTGTCAGGAGGATTAAATGAGATAATGGATATAAGTGAACTTTGTAAACTGCAAAGTGCTTTGTAGATCTAAATTATAATTAGACCTAATTAAAATTATGCGTCCTCAGTTTTATATTCATTTAAAAAAATCTTTGAGAAGATGACTGCGCTTTCCAAGTGAGCTGATGATCCACTGCTTACAGGGGCCTCGAGTCTCCCATTTATAGATAAAGGGCCTGAGGGTCAGAGAGTTCTAAAGACCTACTTAAGGTTACATGGATGTGTTTGTGCCTATGCTGATCTGTGGTTTCTCCTCAGAAATAAGATTTGACTTTATGATTTTTTTCTCACTTCATTTACAAGTAACTTGGTAATAGTTTTAACATTATCAATAGCTTTTTCTCTGCTCTCTTCCTTTTTACTCTACTTTCAAAATTGTCACAAACTCTTAACACCCAAAAAAGGCATGCTGTCTCTTTATAGGGAGGTGGAAATAACATGAATATTGGAATCAGACAGACTTGGGTTTGAATCCAGACTCCGCTTCTTACTAGCCGGGCAACTTGGAGCAAAGGACTTAATTTCCATGAGATTTACTCATCTGCAAAATGAGGATAATAATATCTACTTTCTAAAGTTATGAGGATTAAAGATAATGGATGTGGAGCATCTAGCCCAGGCCTGGCACCTAATAGACACTCTATAAATGACAGCTGAGTATCATTGTGATTGCCATTGTTATTATTGTTAATAAGTTGAAACAGGAGAGAGAAGAATCACCAATTTTGGCTTGGAGAACCCTAGTGAAACTGGTCTAGTAGGTAACTTGTGAAACCAAGCTCCAAAGGTTTTTCCCCCAAGAGACGACAAAAATAAAATTAATTAAAGTCAGCAACTTCAACCTCTGAGGTGTGGCATTAAGTAGAATCAACAGCCTCGTCCAGTTGTGAGGTTTCTTTTCAGCATCAGCTTCACTGCCTGCCTGTGACTCACTAAACCTGGAGACAAGGGCTAGAAATGGCCGAATTTGTCATCCCATCTCGTGAAAGAGTGTCTGTGGTCAGGACAAAGGACAATGTGGGGTGGGGAAGGGCAAATGAAAACTTCAATAAAGAGAATGCAGCATGGTCAGAAACAAGCAATGTGCAGAGGGGAAACACGTCAGCTCAAAATCACAAGTCATGATGATACCTTCTTCACTCAATTATCTCTTTAAAAAAATGCCGGCGCTTGGGGTCAAACTGCAGTAGATAGAAAATGTGAAAAAAAAGAAAAACCTGTAACCATAATCAGAAAAGGCACAGGGTCAGCGAGCAGCCGAGCAGGGAGGGAGCTCAAGGTCACTGAGTCTAGTGATTTTCCCTGTGGCCACAGGAGTCTTCAGAGATGCTTCAAGGACTCCACAAATCATGAAGTATTTCTTGCCAAGAGGATGGCTTGCTGCTTGAGGAAGCTATTCAAGCTTTTAATCTGTTTTTGTTCCAATACTAAAGATTGAAAAATTAGTGATATACGCCAGGGCCTATCTTTTATAGATAGGAATCTGAAACTCAGAGAGGACAATTAACTTGTTCAGAGAAACAGAAGGGCAGACATGGGTCTTCAACCCACAAGTCTTGCTTCCCTATCCCATGTAGGAATTTTAGACAGACACACTGGTGACCCATTCCAGTTGACATACGATGCCAGACGGGGGTCTCTCCTTTCCCCAAATCTAAAGGAGGTCTTCATGAGGGCCCTTCTCTTGTCATTAGGAGGTGAGGCTCAGATGGGCTTCAAGATTTGGGGATCGGAGGGTTTCTACTTTCTGAAACATGACCTCCCCAGATTGCTCTTGCCTGCTTACAACAGGACTAACCTCTTACCCCAGCTGCCTATCCTTGCAGCTCTGGCCCAGTCTCTTTTTACTGTCTGCCCCTCACCTTCCTACCCCTCTGGGCTTGGCCTGGGCCCATACGCTGTGCCCTGAGCGAGAAGTGCTGGACTTCTCCACTTCCTGTCCTGTTGGCTCTCACTGGGCCTGAACGGGCACTACCTCTGCGCATTGCCCTGGGGCAGCTCATCAATTCCATCCATCAGAGGCTTCAAGTTCTTACAGCTGGAAGAAAACTTGGAGACCATCTAATTCAATCTCCTAGTTTTGCAGATGAGGAAACAGGTGCGAGAAGGCCACGCAACCCATACGAAGTCATACAGTGAAACCAGGATGCAAATTCAGCCTTCTAATCCAACACCCAAATCCAACACATTTCCAATAACCACACCACTATTCTCCCTTTTAATTCAGCTCCATTGAAATCAACACATGCTTATGGAAGCTCTAACATGTGCATTTGAGGAAGAGGAGAGAAGAAGGAAGGACACATGAGAATGCAGCAGAAACCACAAATCAATCCAAAAGGAGCTGCGAGGGAAACAGGATGTGAAGGACGCATTTGTCATGCTTGAGAAGCTTATAATCCCGAAGGAAATGTAAGACAGGTGTATAACACAAGGCACGACATGAGCATTCTCTTAGACAGGTTTGCACGTGTTCGATGAAAGCTAAGGAAGTTTAAGAGGCTTGGAAAAGGCTTCAGGGAGGAGGTAATATTTAAAACAGGTTGGCTCATTAGACACTCATTCCAACTCCCTTCCAGCCAGCCCTTAGAGGCTAGAAAGCTAAAACCCTTCCCTGACTCCCTTGCATTTGGGGGTGGCTAGGTGACGACCCCCTTTCTGGCCAATGAGACAGAAGCAGGTTTCTTTTAGGACAGCTTCTACCTCTCTCTTCCTGCCTGGAACTTGGGTAATGCCTAGACTACGGCAGCTATCGCTAAGGCAGCTAGTGCAGGGGAGATGGAAAGAGCCCGGTGCCTGGAAGGAGTCTGGGATGGAGCTGTCATTCCAGCCCTCGACGGCGTGCCCAGAACTTCTTGTTGTGTGAGATGAATTCATCCGTATTTGGTTCAGCCAGTGCAGCAGAATTTCTGTGACATGCAGCTGAGACCAAACTTGACTGGTTCACAGTCCTTGGAAAAGTCATAGGATTTCAACAAGCAGAGGCGGAGGGCAAGAAAGGTGGAAGCAAACACTCCAGGATGGGGAAAGCATGGGGTATGTTCTCTGCAAAGCAGGAGCGAGGATGGAGGGAGATCGGAAGAGAAGTTGAGAAGGGCAGGCTGGAGCGGGAGCCGGGACACCACGGGGGCTAGTGGTATGTGTGTGGACTTCATTCAGAAAGCAGAGAGACCTTGTTGAGAACACTGAGCAGCACTGTTCCTGGGGAGCTGATGTTAGTTCCTTGACACTAACACCTGGTGCCTCGCTGAGTGTGCCTTGGGCCCCAGGTGAGCAGGCTGGGCGGCCGGTGAGGAGCCTCGAGCGAGAGTGGGCGGTGTATATCATTCTAATCTGCAGTGCACGTATTACATTCCCATTTGCTCAGTATTCACGTGGAACTTCAGGAACCACAGGACCGCAAACCCACTCACACTCTGCAGGCACCACTCTCACTGCATCGCTTTCCTCCCACCAGCAACCTCTCAGCAGCAGCCCTCTGGCTTCTAAAGTGTACCCTGCTTTCACTACAGTGCATCTCAGGCCACAAACACCTTCACCAAGAATGGTCAAAGGTGGAAGCGATAAGAAGACAGATATACATATAAACAAACATGGTCTGGGATCATTCATAGGAAAATAGAAGTGGGAAAAATATCCAACCTACGATGCCCCTGGACGAGTTCAAGAACCCTAGGCTGCTCCATGAAATAAATTCTTCCCCGTTTGTCTTTGTCTGTGTGTATGTGTTTCTCTGACTCAGAAACTTGAGCTTCAGAGGCAGTGTGATGCAGTGGAAATACTGCTTCCAGCCTGCCTCCGACTGGCTGTTTGAACTCAAATTTTTTTTAAATTACCGCTCCCACGACTTCCATCTCCCCGCCTATCCACCTATCCACTGAAAGTCCTGGAGCAGAGAGACAAAGTCTCGTCCTCCCAGCTCCCTGGGCAGCCAGCAGAGAGCCTAGCTCTCCCCACATCCAAAAGTCTCTGTTCTGAGTCCCCAGTTCGTTGCTTGCCAGCAAGCATCCCGTTTTCTCTAAGGTCAGATCATATAGCAGAAACTCAATAAACCTTTACTGAATGGATAAGTGTGCTGTCACTGACATTCTTGGATAAGAGCTTTAGGAGAGAAGTACAGACCCCTCCAGGCCTGGGACCACAGACGCACTTATGTGGGGACATCATGGCGGCACGCCCAAGCCTCAGGCCAGTCGGCTCTAGGAGAAAATGAGGTTAAGTGAGCGCAGTTTTTCACCAGCTACATTCCATAGAACTAGTCCCACTAGATGCTGATAACATGCTGAGAAAAAGGCCCTCCGGGCAAAAAAAGCTAAGAAATTTGCTAAGTTTATCCCGCATTCCACCCATCCCTCCCAGACATGAATTAGTTAGTAAAGACTCTGAGAAGTACTACGGTCAAGATAGTCTGGTTAACTTTGTGTAACTTAGACTTTCTCAAACTTACTTATCCATGGAACTAGTTTTTGGAGAATACCTTTAAGCATGAACACGGCTTGAGAAACACTGGTTTAATAGAAATGGTTTCTATAGGGAAGTTTTCACTTACAAACCCGACTGAGGATGTGAAAAAAGCCCTGAAGGACAAAAAATCATCGGTCACTGCATAAACAAATGGACAGGACAAGGAAATGAGGACAGATACAAGAATTCAGACCATTGTTACTGTAATTACTATCTCACTCAGTGACCATCTACGAAATATCAATGGATTATCTACTATGTGTTAAACATCAGGAATTTAAAGATAAATGGGCAGGGTCCCCTTTCTCCATGAGCACACTACCTAAAGGGAAGAGAAAGTAGGTACAGAATAATGTGCAAGTACCTAGAAAGAAGGAACCTAGGAGAATCATGGAAACTGGACCTTAAATAATAAAAATAATAATAACATTAATAACAATACCTTTATATAGTGCTTAGCATGTACCAAGTACTGTCCTAATCACTTTACATATATTAACCCAGTTAAACCTCACAACAATCTTACCAGGTACCTTTAGTACCTGCATTTTACAAATGAGGTCAGTGAGGCTCAGAGAGGTTAAGTAACTTGCCCAAGATCACACAGCTAGAAGTGTGGCACAGTCGGGATTTACACCCAGGTGGTCTGGCTCCAGAGGCCATGCTTCTCAGCGCTAGGCTGTATTGCTTCTCTGGGGATGGGCAGTACACCAGATGAGAAGGACAGAAACCTTCTGGGCAAAAGAAATAGGGAACAGCAAGTAGTTCTGTGTATATGAAATACAGAATACATGGGAAGAAGCGGTGGGTAAGGCTGGACAGATAGATGCAATCAGAGTTAAAAATTATGAGAACTCGCACACCTACGCCAGGAAGTTCTGGCTGTATCCCATGGACTGGGGTCCTCAGATCTTTCCACTAACGTCCTTTAGGCAAGAAAGGAAAACACGAGCCTTTAGGGGAGTCTGGGAGTGTCGCCTGATGAGTTTCTTTTGAGGTCTTCTACTACCATCCGAAAAATCATGAGAATTCTATATTTTACACCATAATAGAATCGTGTTGCTTTCATACAAAAAATTTTAAACACTTACCAGTTCAATTATTATTATTCTTTTTTGTGAGGAAGATCAGCCCTGAGCTAACATCTGTCGCCAATCCTCTTTTTTGCTGAGGAAGACTGGCCCTGAGCTAACATCCGTGCCCATCTTCCTCTACTTTATATGGGACACCGCCACAGCATGGCTTGACAAGTGGTGCGTGGGTGTGCCATCCAAACCCTGGGCCGCAGCAGCGGAGCGCACGCACTTAACCGCTATGCCACCGGGCCGGCCCCTATCATTTTTCTACATGGAACTCCAGGCACATCTGTTTGCATCCTGGGTTCCCAGCCAGAGGCATAGCTGTAAACAATGGAAGTCATTTAACATGCCTGAGCCAGGCAAGGGCAGATCAGATCTGCATTTTCAAAGATAACTCTTTAGAATAGCAGGAGCCTAGAAATAACTTAAATGTCCATCAAGAGAGAACTGGTTAAATAAATTATACTTACATAATAGAATACTCTGGTATTTTAAAAAAAATATGAGATCATCATGTGCAGATAAGGAAAGCTCCCGGAGGTAACATAGTATGTGAAAAGAGCAAAGTGTGGCCCCGTGTGTGCAGTGTATTCCCCTTCATGCGGGAGGTGTGGAAAGCATCCTTCCCCACACATGCTTGTATGGGCAGAGAAAATTCTGGAAGGGTATACCACAAACTGTCAACGTGAGCACCTCTGGGGAAGGGCAGCGGGGAGACGAAGTGAGAGAACTTATTTTTCATTGCATACTCTGTGGTCCTATTTGAATTTTTAACATGTGGCTGCATTATTTTTTCAAATAAAACAAATAGTTTAGTGAATCTTAAACCGCTTCAAAACAAAAAGCGAGAAAATGGTTTTTAAGAAAAAGAAAAACTAAAAAGAACTCTGGCGGCAGTCCATTATGAATGGTGGGTGGGGAAAAAACAGTGGATGGATGGGGTTATACAGAAAGACCTAGTAAACAGCGACTGCCCCAGAGGAAGATGACAAAAGTTGAACAGAGGAGGTGGCAGTAGGGATAAGAAAGAAGTCTGAGAGGTATTCAAGCTCTAGAAACTATGGGACTTGGCAACCAGTTAGCCGTGGAGGGTAGAAGAGGAGTAGAAGTTAAGAATAATTTTGGTGATAGGACAGATGGAGAAGCTGTTCACTAAGAGAACGTACCCAGGAAAAAGAGACAGAATGTGGGCGAGAGTGAGTTCGGTTTTGGACATACTGGGTTTGCCGTATCTTGGGACATTCAAGTAGAGATGGCTGATTAGAAATGTGAGTCTCAGACTTTCCCTTCTTGATGGCAACACTAAGTTCAAACAGAATAAAGAATGAAATGTGATTTCCATTCTGTGCAGAAAAGAACACAGCTGGCCCGAAACTGCTTATCCTTCCAAAGGCCTGCTTTGCAAGATTGGTCCTTGGTTGACGTCTGGGAACTTGACTGGCAAGCAGTTCTCTGCACCGATATGAAACTTTTCCTGGGTGATAAAGGTGGCTCACTGTGCCTAGACTGTTTGTGCAAACCGTACGGTTTATGCCGAATACCTGTTGTCCTTCTAGAAGTCTGGAATTTTGGTACGTGCTAGGCAGAGGGTGTCTTGTGACCAACCCCCAATAAAAACCTTGGGCAGTGAGTCTCTCATGAGTTTCCGTGGTCAACAACATTTGACATGTGTTGTCACAATTCCTTGCTGGAGGAATTGAGCACATCCTGTGTGACTCTGCTGAGAGGGGACTCTTGGAAGCTGGCTCCTGGTTTCCTCTGGAATTTGCGCCATGTATGTTTTCTCTTTGTTGATTCTGCTATGTGTCCTTTCCCTGTACTAAATCTTAGCCCTGAGTACAACTAAATGCTGAGTCCCGTGAGTCCTTCTAGCAAGTTATCAAATCTGGGGCTGGTCACGGGGACCCCTCAGATGGAGGTGAGGTGGGAGATACGCTCAGAATCTACATCTGCATGGCCTCCTTGCCCTCCCCCAGTCCCTCTCTATCACAGTTCCAAATGAAGATATAACATTAAATGTTTGTTTGAGAAAAGCCTAGAGCTTCCCAGAAAAAAGGTGTGGTGCGAATGAGGTGTGCTCCTCCAGCTACACCTGTCTCGTGACTGTGTCTCACCAGCTCTGCCGTGTGCCGAGAGCCAGCTGCTCCCCGGAGCTTTGACAACGTGCTCGGCGATGACTGCGTCATCTCTAGGTGCTCATTTATCTGACAGTCTGTGACTCTGCGCTTGCTCCACATTGCAATGGTTTGGGATTCTCTTGAAACAAATCCCAACAGAGGAAACAAAGGCTGATGGTCACAAAGCCTGTAAAGGGAGGTGCCGGGTGAATCTTCCACCCCCAGCCGGAATTCAAAGTAGCCCCAATTAACACGTGATGAGTGAAGAGTGATGCACCGAGGAATTTTGATAGTCTAATCCCCAAGCTGTCTAGTTCAAGAATCTGCTCATTCTCCTGGCCAGGCCCTGGCTCCAGGGGGGTCTCAGTCATTCAGTCATAAGGGTGTGTCTCAGGGAGGAGCTGTTAGGACAAGCAAGTGTTCCTCAAACTGCTCTGTTCTGAAAACTGCCATCATCACCAAGTACTAAGCCGTGCTCTCTGAGAAATGGTGGTGGAGGGTGGGGTGGAGGTGGGGGCTGATGGCCTTTTTGTACTACAAGTCATGGTTTTTCTTCCTGCCACATCTTATACTACCATTATAAGCTGGGGTGAAAAAGTGAGGCCTGGCAAGCCCTTCACTATCAGTTCTCCATCATCTGCAGGACTGGTTTTCTGCCTAGAGCTTTAACACTGGCCACATAGTCTTTTTCTTTTTATTCTTTCCAGAATACTCCTCACTCCTCCCAGGAAAACATAACATCACCAGCCTTGAAAGTAACAACCCTACTCAACTATGGATGGGAGAGCTTATTCGGTGACAAAGGGCACAGCAAGAGGCAGCTCACACACAATTTCCACATACTGACGTGTGTAAGTAGGTAACTGATCTTCCCATACAATTATAAAGACCATCTCAGTCACTGCAAGACTTAGTCTTTTTTTTTTTTTTTTTTTTTTTTACAGAATCCTTAGTCTGAATTCTTTCATATAGTTATCTGAGTCTAGCCTTGCCTAATCTGGGTCTTTCCCTTGGCAGTTTACAAAGAAATTTCTATTTTCTTCTTAGTTCCACCCAAATTCTATTTCTACCCACACTAGAATATTCCCTCTGAAGTCCATTACCTTGAAGAAACATCCAGAGTTCTGAGTGGTTAGGACTCAGAAAGGCTTGGTTTCAGATGCCACCTCTGGACTTTGGACAAGTTACAAAATCTCTCTGTTCTTCACTGTAAATGGGGCGAGGGCTAGGAGGAGTGAGTGTAATGATCCTGTGACACACTTGGGCTGTGCCTTTCGCGTGGCAAGCACGGAGTAAAAGGCAGCCATTATTGTTCTATTACTTGCCACAGTGAAGTCTTTTTCCAATTCTCCCTAAACTCAGATCTCATTGGCCCCCACTGACAAAAGTATTGACTTTTTCTCCCATTTTTCTCCCATCTTTTATTAACTCGCTATTTATTTTCTCTTTTCTTTTCCCCTTACAGATTAGTCTCTAAGACATCTGAGTCCTATAGGCCTTTCTACCCTAAGTTTAGCAATCTTTATGTTAAGTACACTCTGTACTTCCTCCTCACTCATCTACTCTTAACACATTCATCTTAGTCAATTAGCACATGTTCATAGAGAACTTTCCAGACTATAGGGAGCATTTTCATGCCAGACAGGACACATACAAGACACTAGGAATTAATAATTAATGAGGGCTTCTAGGAAAAAGTTCATGTCCTGATTTAATTCTGAGTTTTGTAAAACCTGCAACAAGGATATATGGTTGGTTGAGATATTTAAATAACCACTTTTATTTATGGTCAGGAGCCACAAGCATTCTAGATGCTTCCTTTCTCCTGAGGTTATATTCAAGTCCCACCTCTTCTGCCAGAATAACAATGGTCATATGGCACATTGTCTAGTTGTGTGGGTTTCTGGGGTCTGCAGGGAAAAAATAAGTATGAAACTCCATCACAAATCTAGCCAGAGTAGCTCTAAGGAGAGGCAGAAGAGGCTATTTAAATATTTGATTTGAGAAGCAGTATAGGTTTAGACATCAAGGAAATGCAAATCAAAACCACAGTGAGATACCACTCCACACTCACCATTATAGGAGGGCTATAATCAAAAAGACAGATAATAAGTGTTGGTGAGGTTGGAGAAATTGGAACCCTCATATGATGCTGGTGGGAATGTAAAATGGGGTGGTTGCTTTGGAAAACCATTTGGCAATTCCTCAAAAGGTTAAGCATAGAGTTATCATTTATATGATCCAGCAATTGTACATACCCAAAAGAAATGAAAATGTATGTCCACACAACAACTTGTACATGAAAGTTCATGGCAGCATTATTCATAATAGCCAAAAAACAGAAATAACTTGGATGTCCATGAACTCATGAATGGATAAATAAAATGTGGTATATCCATATAATGGCACTTTATTTGGCAATGAAAAGGAATGAAGTACTGATAGATGCTAAAACATGGATGAACCTTGAAAACATTAAGTCAAAGAAGCCAGTCACAAAAGACCACATATTGCATGATTCCTTTTCTATGAAATCTGCAGAATAAGCAAATCTATAGAGACAGAAAGTAAATTAGTGGTTGCCTAGGGTTGAGGAGGATTGGAGGGAAATGGGAGTGACTGCTAGTAGGCACAGGATTTCTTTTTAGCTGATGGAAATGTTCTAAAATTGATTGTAGTGATGGTTGCTCAACTCTGTGAATATACCGAAAAACTATTGAATTGTACACTTCAACTGGGTTGATTGTATGGTATTTCAATAAAATGGTTATATTATAAATAATAAATAAGAAACAGTACAGGATCTTATCTTGATAATAAAGACTAAAAACTGAAGGTCAAAAGATAGTTTGTGTAACTGCAAACCGCTAGGCGAACCTTATCATCACTGCAAAACTGATAAGGCAGGCAGGCGTTCTAAGAAAAACCAAACCTCCAGAGACAGATAAAAGTGTATCATCTAAAAGACATTTCAGTGGTACGTTCCCTTGGCTACTTTACATTATTCTGCAAGCCAATCTAGATTGCTCAGGAATAATATTTATAAGTAAAGCTAAACCTGTATTCAATGCTATATAGCAACCAAGCCAAGGAAAGATGTTATTGGCCAATTGTGTATTCCACACCCTAAGAACAACTCCTAGGTTATTCTAATCTTTGCCTGGGAGTTGTTTACAGCATCTGATTTAGCACTCTGCCTGTAACGTGGCAACGAAAATCAGCTTAGCCATCTGCCTTAAAAGTTCTCAGTTCACCTCTTATCATGAGCAGCAAAAGTAGATGTTGTTTCTATATCCAGTAATAACCAATTGAAAAAATATAATAAATAAAGACCTATTGATAATGGCAACAAGGAATACAAAACGTGTGAGACCTACATACAGGAACTATAAAATATTACAGAAGAACATAAAAGACCTGAATAAAAGGAACAATATTCCATGCCTCAGGATGAGAAGACAGTATTGAAAAAAACCAACCGCCTCCAAATTATTCCACAAGTTCAATATAATTCCAATGAAAATTCCAGTAGAAGCACGTGTGTGTGAGAATGTGTATATGTGTGGGGATGTGTGTACACGTGTACACAGGTACTTTTGCAGGGGTTAGGGGCACAATGGGGACAACTTGACTCTCCAGTTTTCTTGGGTGAGACTATATCTAAGAACTTTTTGGAAAAACAAGAACAATGAGGGTGGAACGAAGGAACATCTTCTACAGAATTAGAGGAACTGAAGAGAGTCCAGAAATAGACCCTTATATTATTAGAAATTGGAAAATGGCGTTGGGCAACTGGCTGGTGTGAGAGGACGTGGCCTAGCCTGCTGCTGGGGAGGCGCCAGGCTGGAAAGCTTTCCATTGCATAGAGAGCCCTTATGTTAAATTGAGAAGTCCTGGGTCTATGACACAGTTAATCTGATACGAAGAACTCAGACATCAAGACATCTAGACATCAAGTCTAGACTTGCTGTTACAGGCTAGTTAAATTGTCGTGCAGGGCGTGGTTGGGAGCTATTGTATTAAACACAGGACCGCCCACAGTATTGGGAATAAAAGCTTGAGCAGAGGAGATGCAGAAGATTCCTCTAATGCTAATCTCTGCAATCAGAGGGATAAGGTGGGCCTAGGGAGCTGTGAAAACTCCGTTAAGCTATCCTTTACCTGAGTTAAGTAAATGCTTGCTCTCACTGACTCCATGTCTGAATGTCTAATTTTGTAATTTCTACTGACCCATAAACTAACAGAGGCGTTGGTTTGCCACAACACTCCACTTGGAAATGTGCAAAATTAGATTTCTCCCTTACTCTATACATAAAAATTAATTCCAAATAAATTAACATTCTGATGTAACAATTGAATTTTTAGGAAACTTGTCTATTGCAATATTTATAAAAAGTGTATCAAGATATATGTAAAAGAATATTCATTACAGCAATATTTCTATTGGCCAAAAGAGTAGAAAATGGTAGCCATGACAATAGCTAATATATGTTGAGGACTTACTATGAGTCTGGCTTTGCTTGAAGTCTTTACACAGAGTCCCTCATTTGATCTTCACGACCCTATGAGATGGGCGGTATAATCGGTTCCATTTTACAGACAGGGAAATGGTGGCACAGAGAGGTTATGTTACAATCCAAGGTCACATAGCTGGGTTTGACTCTAGATATCTGGCTCCAAAGCTCATGCTCTTAACCAGAACTGTTACTGCCTCAATGCAAATGTCATTATTCATTCATTTAAAAATATTTATTGAGCGCTATCATGTTCCAGGCCCTGTGCGAAGCACCGGAGACACAATGAACAAAAGTAGACATGGTCACATCCTCATTGAGCTTGCAGTCTAATGGGGGGACAAAAACATACAAAGACACGCACAACTATAGACTATGATGAGTGTGGGAATGGAAGGATATGCAGTGCTTTGCTGTAAGCCTATTTAATAGGTCACGTGATGAAACCCAGGGTGCAGGGAAGGCTTCCCTGAGGAGGTAACATCAGAGCTGAGATCTGATGGGGGAGTAGTTTGGGGCAGGTGGGGGGTGTGTGTGTGTGTGTGTATAGATAACTTGCGTAGTGACCCTGTAGCAGGAGGAAGTGTGGTGTAACCACTTACGCCAGTAACTACAAGCACCATTTTAGGGCCCTGGCTTCTGAGAACTGAGGCACATCATCCTTTTTGCAACCTCCCAGCCAGAGAACCCTGGAGCCTGGTAGGGTGGAGGGTTACAACAGTTTGGGCCACATCAGGAGCATATGCCTCTAAGGCCTGGGAGGGAAGGACGTACAGATACTTCCAGCTTGGGGCTGGGGCTTAACATGCAAACAGCACCTGTGGTAATACAACTCTGCAAAATGGAATGATAATCTGGTCTAGAGGGAGACCACTCCTTGTGACCAGGCCTGCAGACATGCTCCTCTCAGAAAGGAGAGACAAATACAGACAGACACAAACAAACGACCAGAGACAGAACTTGGTTTTAAATGCACTGTGCCATGGGTACAGCTGGGAGGTACAGGCTGCTTCCTCGAGTCAGATACAAACACGTATCCACCCTTCGCTGGAAAGCAAGCTTCCCCAGACTCGCTTATTCACTCCATGAGCACTTAGTAGGACTAAGGCACAGACCTGCATGCTGCAGGCAATAGAAAGAAATACTGTCCTTACACGTCTCACAGGGCCTCCAATCCTTTCTGGAATAAGAAGCAGTATAAATAAATACACATAACAGTTAGAAAAAGCAAGGCATACACACATAAAAAGATCAAATTCTACACAAAATACATTGTGACTATAACCATATAAAACAAACCAACCAATAGGCCATAAATAGTAAAAGGACTGGGAAGAAATATATATATATATATATATATATTTTTGTGTGTGTGTGTGTGTGTGTGTGTGAGGAAGATCAGCCCTGAGCTAACATCCATGCCAATCCTCCTCTTTTTGCTGAGGAAGACTGGCCCTGGGCTAACATCTGTGCCCATCTTCCTCTACTTTATGCAGGACGCCACCACAGCATGGCCTGACAAGCGGTGCATCGGTGCACGCCCGGGATCCAAACCCGGGCCGCCAGCAGTGGAGTGCACGCACTTAACCGCTATGCCATGGGGCCGGCCCCTGGAAGAAATATATTTTTTAAGAAGAGTGTAAATAATGTTTTGCTTCTCAAATGTGGAATTATGTAAGATTTTTCCTACATTTTTATATTTCCTAAAGTTTTAAAATAAACACAGACTACATTTTTTGATGGTGAGATAGTAAACTGTATTTGAATCCATTCATTAACTATTCATTGGATATTTACTGAGTGCCTCTTCCACCAGGCACAGTTCTAGGCACTGGGGACAACCGTGTGTGTGTGTGACATCTCAGGATCAGGAAGGGCAATGCGGTGGAGGCAGAGGGAGGGAGGAGACTGCAGGGTAGCAGGATCATCTAGGCCCTTATAGAGCATGAAAAGATTTTGGATTTTATTCTAAATGGGATTAAATACTACACTAAGCAAGAGCTAAATGCCCTTGCAAGAGAGCCAGCAAAACAGTATGGAATTGCGTGGCTCAGGTGTGACAGTAAGCACTTCAGAGGAGGCTGGGGCAGTTAGCAAGGCTTCACAGGAGCAGTAAACAGCAAGTTGGACCTGAAGGAAGATTGGATTCACACAGACAAATAAGGAAGGCCACGCTGGGCAGAGGACGCCTATTGTGACACAGCCTTTTCTTTAACAAAATCAAAACCAAAAGCTTACATTTACAAGTAAATATTTGAAAGGAAAGAAGCTCTGCGTTGATAATGAACAAGTAGACTTTTTTTTGAGATAAAAATATGCCAAAAATGATGGAAGGCAATCGTCAAGATGTTGTCTGTTATCTCATATTTGTTTCCCTAAGAACTCAGAGTATGCTAAACCTCCTGGCTCTTATGAAACATTCACACCAGGGAGGGAAAGGACATACTACTCAGAG